>NC_133781.1:22750911-22915799 GCF_003597395.2 Chelonoidis abingdonii
ATCTACAGCTCACCAGCTTGTGGTTCACTAATGTCCATGTGGCCACTGCTACAGCACAGTGAATGTCAAAGAGTGCGCACTTTAGGACCTCCCACGTGGGACATTAATGCTGTACAAGCTGGTGAGCTATAGATTCATATCCTGGCATGCCACTAACTCACCATTTAGGCAACCCTGAAGGGAATACTCTTTCAGAGATCTTGTATTTGCATAAATGACAGCTGGCATTTCTCCGAAGAACTGCATGTGCCCTATCATTAAGGGGAATCTCCTTTTGAAGATTTTCTCACACAGTCAAGGGGATTGCATTTGATGTTAGCTGTGACACTGAGTCCCCTGTATCTTTTAAGAGTGAGGGAAAATGAGCTGAAAACAATTTCACCTTTAGTGATTGTTTTGCTCTACGTGATATTTGTAACCTCTGATTTTTTCCTTTGCTCCTGTCCTGCTTGTTTAATGTCTTTGCTTATTTAAGAGCACATACTTAAAAGGCTACGTTGTGTCTTTAGACACAGCCCTGAGCAGAGCTGGGAGAATAATGTTTTTTTTAGTAAACTGACCATTTTGAAAAGTTGAAAAAATCCTTTTGCATCAGACTGAAAACAAAAAATAGTTTCAACAAAAGTGAAATATCTTGTTTTGATTTCAACCATTTTTCAACACTTTTGGATTTAAAATAAAATTAAAGGAAATGTTGAACTGAATGTCATTTCAACTGAAAAATCAAAAAATTTTTAAAATGTCAAATTTTTTTTGATATTTTTCTGTCCTTTTTTGACATTTTTCCCTCCCACTCTGCCTTCCAAATGAACAATTCAGGAAAACTGACATTAATTTGTGAGACCAGGTGGGTGAGGTAATATCTTTTATTGGGCCAACTTCTATTGGCGAGAGAGACAAGCTTTTGAGCTTATGCAGAACTCTTCCTCAGGTCTGGGTTGAATTTGTGAAATAGTTTGGTGTCACTGAATTTGAATGTGCCTCTGAGGTATCCCCCCTCAGGTACAATTATAATTCATAATTATTATTTATTTGCTTTGCAGTAGCACCGAAGGGTCCTGTCTGGGATGAAATCTTCATTGCGCTAGGCATAGTACAAACACAGACCAAAAATACTATCCCTTCCCTCAAAGAATTTATAATCTCTTGTCCTGCTCCTAGGTGGAAGTAAGTAAACTACTGCAGCTCCTCAAAGTATACAGCATCATCTGCTGATGAATGAGGTGGTATGGGGGACTTGGAGATTAAGCCAAAGTTCCCCCCACTCTCTGTCCATCTCTGCTCCCTCCCTTGCTCCCTCCCCATGCAGTGACAATCTACGCAAAGCAGCATTGCACTCGGTATTCTGCACCAAACCCAGAATCTGGATAGGATCTTCACTAAGCAAAGCGGTGGATTTGGGGGGCTTATTGCATTGCTTGGGCATAGGTACAACCTAAGCCCAAGTGACTAGCAGCTGTCATGATGTGCCGCAGCTCTCGCTAAGAAAGCTTCTCAGACCCTTTACAGTTATCAATAATATGGCAGCCATAAATAGCTTAGCTTTCAGGGAAATCATGGAAACCTTTTTATGGCTGAAAACCTGACATTGCAGACAGACAGGCAGCTTTCTTTGTTCTTTCATGGCTGAAGGAACACACTCTTTCTGAAACTCTGTTAGATCTTTCTCTATGGAGGTGACAAGTCAACATTCTAAGTTTGTTTCCTAGCAACATAGATTTGAAAGACACTGCAGGACCATAATTTTGCTGCAGTTTACCCCTTCCCCCTACCTCAATAAAATAAATCCACAAACGTGTTTGTGTTCCAACTTTTCTTGGAGAAATTCTTCTCCCAATTAAAGATTTTTTTCCCCCAAGCTGTGAGTTTACCTGCCCCGTCCGCAGATCAAGCCAATCGCTGCTCCCACTGGCCACAGATCACTGCTCTGGGCCAATGGGCGCTGCTGGAAGTGGCGGCCAGTAAGTCCCTCAGCTCGCGCTGCTTCCAGCAGCTCCCATTGGCCTGGAGCAGCAAATCATGGCCAGTGGGAGCCGCAATCTGCTGGACCTGCGGACGGGGCAGGTAAACACTCCAGCCCAGCCTGCCAGGGGCTTTCCCTACACAAGTGGCAACCCCTGTTTGAGAAACCCTGCTTTATATAGTACTTCAGTGACATGTCCTTGTGATATCTAATTTCTCTGGGAATTTTATGCAACATATCAGTTGGACCTTTTTATAGTGCATTTCTGTAATACTAAGGAAACCAGAACTACGCACCAACTTTGGCCCCACTCCTCGTTTATATGTCTAATCATGTATTGGGAATTTCCCCATTGTCCTTTCAGTACCTCTCTTTTCCTTTGTGGGATTATGACTACTGCTATACACTAAGCTGTAGATCTCATTATATTGAACACTGCACTAAGGTGAGCTGTATTCCAGACAAACGAAAGTGATGCAATATGAGGTGCAAATTTAAGAGTAACTAACCATAGGATCCGTGCTCGGTTCTCCATCACTGACACTTTTTAAATGAAGACTGGAAGTTTATGTATAAGAGATGCTGCAGATATTATTGTGGAGAAGTTCTATGGCCTGTCTTATACAGGAAGTTGGACTAGATGATCAGAGTGGTCCCTTGGAATCTATGAACCTGCGAGCTCAAGCTTGCAAGGTGCTGAGCACTGTGGCCCTTATCTAGCAATCTACTTAAGTACATGCTTAATTTTAAGCATTTGAGTAGCCCCATTGAAGCCATGTGCTTAAAGTTAGGCATGTACTTAGATTGCTAGATAAGGGCCACAGTGCTCAGCACCTTTCAGGATCAAGCCCTATGTGCCTGACAACATTCACAGTATGAACTTAACTTAAGTAACAAACTTAAGGGAACTTTGTTACCTGTGACAGCTGTTCACCACAAAGTTTTCTGGTTTGATCACAGCTGGCATATTGCTCATGTATGGCTGCGTGATGGCCTTCAGTTACATTGCTTTCTGCGTGGCTAGATGGGGGAATAAGTGGAATATTTTTGGTTTGTTCACTTCACTGACAAATGGAATAAAAGTTCAATTAACATTTCATGTTGTTGTTTTTCCCTTTCCCCTTCTTTTTTTCATCCTGTGTGCCAGTTTTTTAGAAAACGGCCTCATTATATTCAGCCCTTGAGTCTTTATTCATGTTGCTTTGTGCACATTTTTCTCTTTTTTTCTTGCATCTTGTTGGATGTATTTTTTTTTTTTTTTTTGGTTTTGCTACAAGTTGTTTGAGAAAATTAAATACTAAAGAATCAACAATTCTTCCCCAAAGGCCTTTTAGAAGGTTGACCTTGTTGAAATTGAAGCCTTTGTTAGATAAAGGAACAACATTTATACCATATGAAACTGTTGTTTATTAAAAAAAACAAACTTCAAAATGATTAGTAGTAGGACAACAAGGTAGACAGACAAATTCTCAGAGACCTTAATATACCACAAGATTTTTCACTGCACTCTTTAGTGAAATAAGATAATATATTTTCATTTGCTCTTGAAAGTATATCATATGTTTTTTCATTAGTTTTACACAGTTTGCATGAAGGAAACAAGCCAATAATGCTTTGGCCCCATTAGTGATTCACATGTTTGAGATATATAAATGGTTTGTCCCTGGGGATTAGGATAGTAATAAATTATATGAGTTTTATGGACAAATGGTGCCCTCTCTTGATTGATGAGCATGGACGGAATTTGTCTGAAATGCTTGTAGGCAGAAAATATTCTCTAATTATTATTATTGTATTACAGTAGCACTTCGAGGGCTGAATGGAGATCAGGGCCCTGTGTGTTAAGTGAGAGAGACCCATCCAGAGAGCTTACAATCTAAATAGATGACAGACAAGGATGGGAGTGGGAACAGAGGGATCAAGTGATTTACCCAAGATTACATAGCAGGTCAGGGCAGTGCTGGGAATAGATTCCAGGCCCTCTACCTCCCAATCTTGTGTCCCAACCACTAGTCTACACTGCCTCTTATTAGGGGGTAGCCGTGTTAGTCTGTATTCACAGAAACAACAAGGAGTCTGGTGGCTCCTTAAAGACTAACAGATTTATTTGGGCATAAGCTTTTGTGAGTAAAAAACCCACTTTTTCAGATGCATGGAGTGAAAATTACAGATGGAGGCCTTATATAATGACCCATGAAGAGAAGGGAGCAGAGAATCCTGTGGCACCTTATAGACTAACAGATGTTTTGGAGCGTGAGCTTTCGTGGGTGAATACCCACTTCGTCAGACGCAGGAGAAGGGAGTTACCTCACAAGTACAGAACCAATGTTGAAAGGGCCAGTTCAATCAGGGTGGATGTAGTCTACTCCCAATAATAGATGAAGAGGTGTCAATTCCAGGAGAGGCAAAGATGCTTTTGTAATGAGCCAGCCATTCCCAGTCCCTATTCAAGCCAAATTAATGGTGTTAAATTTGCAAATGAATTTTAGTTCTGCTTTTTCTCTTTGAAGTCTGTTTCTGAAGTTTTTTTATTCAAGTATAGCTACTTTTAAATCTGTTATAATGTATCTTTAGCTATTTCTTAAGTACCAACGTGGATGGTGTCCAAGCATGGATGACCTGAAAGAGAGGCATGTCCCATCTGTCCTGGGTCTAAGAATAACAACACAAACATTTTAAATGGGCAGACTTCCAAGGTTAGACCTTTGCTTTGTCATCTTTCATATCTGTGAAGAACACTGTTCCAATCAGAATTTAATATTAAGATAAAAAGACAAGAAGAAATTGGTCCAAGAGATAGGTTTGGCTAAGATTCTGGTTACTCTGTACATGCAGTGAGTTCAGCCTGGCATTCCCAGTTGTCGTTCAGGCAAAAATGTGTATGGAAATATTCAAGAAGGATAGTGGGCCTATAAACTCTGGTAGCCAAGTTTGTAGATATAGTGATCTCTGTCAAAGATGCTTAAATTTCTTGGTGAGCCATTTTAACAATGAGAAAATAAAGATTGTGTTCTACCAACTTCTAAGTTTAAGGCATAAAATCTATCTTGAGCATGTTGTGTTCTTCTTCTTGTGGGAGCTTATTTTTTATTCACTCGAGCTAGGGTTTTGGGGTTTTTTTGATTATTTTTTTTTGGATGGAGAAGAAATCAATTATATTGTTGTGCAATCCACTGCAGACAATGAAACATTGCCAGCTGAACATCCCTTTAGTATTCCTACCCATGAGAAGCAGGTCAGGGAGTCTGAGTTGGAGGGTCCCACTTATATGACAATGGGCCTGCGGTTAAGAGCCATCCAAATACTAGCAGAGAGGGAAGAGAAGTATCCAATGTGGTGAGAAACACTGGCACTGTTGTATGTACATGAATTATTTCACAATCCCAATAGCACGTGAATCTTCCACCCTCTCACTGTGCATACGTGCCAGACTAGACATTATTGACATCCATCAACATTCCAATCAGTTGCATCATTTGCCCACAAACGCCAAGAAGGGCATGAGTCTTCAAACTAAGAATTTATTAAAGAAGAAAGGGAAAAAAGGACTCGAAGGCTGAGTTATATGTAACTCAAACAGAGAATTTTTCAAACAGTGAAAAGAGTTTATAGTAGACATCCTGTTCAGCCTTAAGTGTAATAAAACTTTGTCCTTCTCTGGTACCTTGCAAAATCTTTCCAAATAGTCATTAATCTAACAACAATCATTTAAGCACTTGGTAAATGCTGTAATTCTATTTACATGATATAGGTGTAATCTAATGCTAGGGGAGGGTGGATGTTTAAGGTCCTTCCTCTGAAACAGTTAAGGCACTAACCTAAGCCTTAGGAGAGACAGATTCAATTCCCTTCTCTGCCAGATTTCCTATGTGACCTGGGACAACACATTTATCCTCTCTGTGGCTCAGTTCTCCATCTGAAAAATGGAAATACCAATACTGTCCTACCTCATGGGGGTATTGTGAGGATAAATACATTAAAGACTGTGAGACACTCAAATACTATAGTAATGGGATTACTCATGTGAATAAATACCCCCCACCCTTCTATCATAGGTATCTGTAAATTGATCTAATATCCTTTTTCCAGTGTTGTGTGATGTTGTAGCAATGTGTCTCCCATTCCAATTCATCAAAGTAACACAACATGTGTAGGTGAATATATAGGAGAAAATGTCAGGTCTGGCTTTGGTTGAATTTTCATTGCAAACTTCATCTTTTAAGATATGGAATTATTTTGTCCCTGAATTAGACTCTGTAATTCATACATACAGTAGGTGATGTTGCTTGCTAATGGAAATAAATTGTATTGTGTTGCACTATGTGTACCTAATTTGTTTATACTACATGCTCTGCAAATATATTAACTTGTTACATTTTGTATTTTCAAGAACAGTATGGATTTGTTTAGATGCCACTGTTATTTCTTTTCTCATTGTTTAAAACCTCATTGTCTACTGAGAATTCATTTGCATTAGAAACTACATTTTCATGCGAGCGTTTGGCAGATAATAATTACCACTTAAACTGTCAGCTAAAATATGCCAAAGCTATGGCTCCCATATCTACTTTCCACATTCTTTTGTTGTCCACTAAAGCAAATTAATTATACTGTGGTTCTTTTGCAAGTCAGCAGGAGGCAACTGAAATGGATGGAAACCAAAGGGAAGAGGTTAAAATAAAAGTTTCCACTAATTTGTTAAATTTTCATTTTTCTTTTCCCTATGGTTTTGCCAATAATTAAATGCCTTTTATTGGTTTGTGCATTGGCTTCTAACTCTGCTCCCACTGGAGTCAATACAGATTTCCCCACTGACTTATGGGGAGAAGAGAGAGTTCAGTGCTGATTGTTTAGAAAATCCCAACCTGCTGTATTACAAGTTTTTTGAATGAGGTTAGATTTGCAATACTGGCTTGGAGATTTTGACACCCAAATCCCATTAATTTTTAGTGGGAATTGGGTGCTCACATCCTGCAAATGACTGAAAATCTCAGCCTTAATTTACTGGTCTGAGGGTTTATGTAGAATTTAAGTGGCACATCGGCCTTGTATTAGTCTTCTACACCGGAGTGGTTAAAGCTATAATGCTCATAAAATGTGCCAGACTGATCACCATGGAGAATGAAGACCTCTCTTAGAGCTAGATCCAAAACCCATGGAAGACATTTGGGAGCCTTTTCTATTATCTTCAATGGGCTTTGAATCAGGGCCTTTACCTACGCACAGAACAAGTGTAGTGTTGGCAGTGCACACTTCACCTACACATTTCCCAGCTGAGCTTTAGCTGAAGTCACTTAACTTTAGGGGTATGAAGAAAATGCAGTGTCCATGTCCCATTCAACTCTTGTCCTCTCTGATGAGCCTGCCATTGACAATACCAATTAGTACATGTTCCAACAGCAGTTTTGTGGTCTCATGGCTAAATATCATGTATGAACTTGACCAGCACCCTTAACTCTTTGCTGAAGACCTATCAATTAGTAGTGACATTTGGGCACCACCAACTGGCTCTGGTTTTGAAGCAGGACTGATGTAGAGGTAACATTCTCACTAACCCATTGTCAATACTCTGAACCACCCATTTCCCCGTCCCAGTAGGAAACAGACATGAGCAGCTGCATCACCTGCTACTGGTTGTACAGTCAAAGACACTTCAAAGAGCGTGGGGAAATGGACATCATTTCACTGAGCCACCTGTAAGATATAGTTATTTTTAGTGGTATAGTTAGGCAGGTTTGGGGATTTAAAGAAAGGAAGTGAAGCATAAAGTGCAATATACACTTTTTAGTTCCTAACCTGGCAACGTTCCAGTGAGATTCAGGAACAATATAACTTGAGCTGCTCAAAATACTTCAAAATGTGAAATTTTGATGGGTAAAAAAATGGAGAAACTTTTTTTTGCAAAATTTTCACTTTTTTCTCCATTTTTCAGCCAACTGTGGAGCATGTAAGAATAAAATTTAAAATTAAAAATGTTGATGAACTTTTTTCATTCAAATTTCAGTATAAAAAAGAGCAAAAACTATGACTATTTCCTAACATTTTCTCCTTATTTTTCAACTAGCTTCTAACAGTAGCATTGGAATCTAGATATTCTGTTCTCTGACATTTCTGATATAGATGACTTACAATAATAACTGCGCAGCAACAGTGTGTTTGGAAGTAGCTGTAGGTCGATACTGAAGGGCATCTGTTTGAAGTGAGGAAACAAGTGAAAAGGAGGAAACCTGGAGTTCGGAAAAGCTCACTGGCTACATGACATACAGTAAATCCAAAACCTGCACTGAAGGGGTTAAAGGAAGGTCTAATTCCAATCTGAACCAGCAGCAAAACACACAAGTGCAAATTGAAAGATGTAAATCTGATCTCACAAGTCTAGACATAACCAGGCTGCTACTTTTAGCGATAGTTCTATATTGATTTTTGGGATTTAGTTTTATTTAATGAACAGACTATTCCACCCCACTTGGTCTGTAATTCTGATTTTATTTATATAATCCCACATTGTATATCCATTTTGCCTTGCGGGGGCTTCAGCAAGCACTTTTCTGTACGTTTTTAGGAGGATGTTATGAAAATTACAATTGCATCTTTGACCCCATTTCATCTCTAGGCATCTGGCTTGCAACGTTCTGTTTGGTGACATTTCTTTCTTCCAATATGACTTTGATAAACACTTTCTGTAGGCTGCTCACCCTTTCCATTTCAAAGCATTAGGGTTATTTACTACGGGCCTGCAAACTTTCCTATTATTTTCCACTGGCCTTTGTACCAAATAAGTTAGAAACCAGCACCAGTTTTGTAGCAGATTGATTATGTGGCTGCTGATGGCTGCTTCTTTTGGTAGTTTTGAATTTCAGTTCAGAGTAAGAAGACCTGTGCAAGTCCTATAAAATTATATCTTTTTTGCCTTTATTTTCCTCTTCCACATCATGCTTTTATTAAGGTGATATAGTATTTTTATTTGCCGTAAAATCTTAGTTCCACAAAACTAATTTGGTTCAGATGGCAATACCTGACATATGAATTTTTAAGAACTTTGATGACCTACAGAACAACCAAAATTCTTTTACTGCACCTTTAGCCAAAGAGACATATTTTATACTCTGTAATATCTACTATATAATAATTTTGTTTTATAGCAACACTCAACTGAGATAAGGGCCCCATTGTGCCAGGCATGAAACGTACACACAGTAAGAGAGAGTCCCTGCCCTGAAGAGACTACAATTGAAATAGAAAAGACAGACAAAGAGTGGAGGGAAAAGGAAATCACAACCTTGAGAGATCTGACCATTTCAATTAGCTTCATTTTACAGGTGGAGAACTGAGGCACAGGGAGACTAGGTGACTTGCCCAAGGTTACCCAGGAAGTCTATGGCAGCACTGGGAACTGAACATACATCTCTTTCCAGTGCCCTCGCCATAAGCAGAAGACACCGACCCCCTTCGCTGATTCCAGAACCCACACTCCAGCCCAAGCAGGAACATCAATGCTGCTATTTTTAGCTGCAGAGTGAGAGCCCAAGTCAGTTGACCCGGGCTCTGAGACTCGTTGATACAGCTTTTTTCTTTCTTTGCAATGTTGCTGTACTCTGTGTGAGGCCAGCAAGATGAGCCTGTGATGGGAATGTGGAATCTCACAAGGTGGGCGAGGCCCGTAGCAAAGTTGTTGTTAGTAGTTTTAATATAATTATTTGTCTCCGTGAAAAATAGACACCAGCAGTGATAGAAACTGCAGCCCTATAAAGGTTAACATTTCCAAGTCAACTTCTGTGAGCGGTGACCACAGAGTGGAATATGATAATTTCCCTATCTCTGATACCACTATGCTGGTAAATGTTGACTTTGGAATGATGCCTCAGGCATTATTTATCTCTAAGCTACTTAGAAGTTCCCTCATATTACTCTGCTACTTGCTCTACTTTTGATTCCGGTCTGAAGGAAGAGCAGAGAATGAGGTGAATTAATTCAGGATCTTGTTTTCAGCTGTGCTGAGTTCCCATGGGCCCTATCAGTCTCCACTGGACATGCAGATGCTTAGCATCTCTGAAGATAATGCCCTTTGCCTCACTCTACAAACAGATACAAGTACTGGGTAGATTGTCCTGTAAGTCAGTGACCATTTATGTTGCATGCCTGGAGAACCTCTCAGGTTTGTGATGAGTTGCACAAAAGCCTTGAAGAAAATACTCCCAGTGTGTGTCCTAGTAATGATTTAAAACCAAAACATTAAAGAATTGGGTTGTGCTCTTTTCATTGTGTTTAATTAATATGTCTTTATCCAAGTCTGGTTAACTGCATGCAAGTTTTAGCTGGACTGTGTCAGGGTTTCAAATGCAAATATAACAGAGCTGAAAAAATGACCAACTTCAAGGGCTGTAGTGTAAATACAATACCAGTAGTTTTCCCCAAACAAGGCACCCTTATCTATCCACAGAGGCACTTATAAGACTCCCAGTCCCATTCCATCCCTGCACAACAAATTTCCAGTGCAAAAAGGAGGAATGTTTATAAATTGGGTGCATGATCACTTTACCCCAAGAGTGGGTTCCCTGGGAGACAGTTGCAGAGGTGTTTTTGGATAAGAGCAGAAGTGTGAAGAGCTAATTGTTGTTTGCTGCTTCAGTGGATTGTAGTAGCACATTTGTGGGGGTAGCTGCTGCCAGGAATAGGTAGGCAGCCAGTCCTAGCTGAAAATGGCAGGGTTATATATTTTTCATTGTCTGTTTTGGTGCCAATAAAATTAAATCTGACATGATGGTGTGGCTTAAAAGTCTCTCACCTTTTCATGCTTCCAGAAAGGACTGGTTTAGAACAAACAAAAATGGTGAGCGATCACCTTTAAAGGCTGGGAAACAGACACTAACACTCAGTGTAACTGAACCCAGCCTAACTGAAATGGTCAGATCTCCCAGGGTTGTGCTTTCCTCTTCTCTCCACTCAGGGTTCACTTCACGTGAAAAGCTTCCACTCAGTTTCCCTGAGGTAGCTCTCGAGGCTGGCTGAAGAGATTAACTAGCCCACACCTCTTCACTGTTCTCTGGGTTCCCCACATGACACCATGGTATCCCCTGCTACCAGCAGTGGGGAGCTGGGAATGCAGAGCATGCTGCTTTGCTGGTCTAGGGTAAGTTCATGAGTCTCAATCTTGGGAAGAGGCAATCAGCAGGCCTTTACATTTTTCCCATGACTGGGGGACCAGAGTATAGATTTCAAAGTTTGCTGGGTCAGCCCCATGATTATCTGAAAGTTTTGGTTGTTTCATAACCAGGATTTATAACTACTGGGTTTATACATCATGCTGATCATAGAAAATACTTTTGACAAGTCCAGTCTCTCCCAGGACCTATTACTGCTGCATTTGTTTGGAAGGGGAAGGTGTCTCTGACCTACTGGCTGGGTGTTCAAAGTCCTGAAGGTGACCTACGTGTATCTAAAAATCGAATCCAGATCTCTGTCCATTCCCTTTCCCACAAGGCCATCTTGGCTGACCAACATCAGCCCAGTAGAGGGCTTATTAAAACTATTCATGCGGTAGTAATGAGAGAATAACCTGCATCGGTATTCTGTCTGGTTTAGTTACAATGTGTTACACCAATCCAAAGAAACAGGGCAAATATTGTTCTTGTGAAATGGGGCCAATAGGTAAGCTTTGTTATGTCCTCTGCCATTTATTAGCTGCTAACCTGAGATCAGTCAGTTCATTCCATGTAACAGCTTTACTGAAATTTCAATAGCATCATTTCACAGCACCAACCAAGCATTTATTATATTTTAAAGAAAATTAAATGTTTCATAATTTGTGGGAAACTTAACTTTTATTACTCCCCTGACATGCTTTATGGCAAAAATTATAATTAGATTATTTGAAGATCCATGTACAAATTTTTAAAAGTTAACATTTCACAATAGGATTTCAGTTCAAATGTTTCTCTATGGTTACATTAACGCCAGTTCTGTTTCAAAGTTAAAAAATAAATTGCCTTCAAACTAATTTATTGGATACTAAAAAAGTCGCTGATAAATGGAGCCAGATCCTTAGCTTGTGTAAATGTGGTGCAGCATCATTGAAACAAAATGAAACTATGCTGCTTCACACCAGCTGAGGCTCCGACCTGCTAAGTATAAAAATGAAAATGACAAGGAAACAAAATAGAAACAGTTTGATATTAATGAAAATGTGCACAAGCTCTTTCACCATTTCCTATGGCTCTTTACCCAAAAGAAAAACTGCTTTTTTATTCAGTCACATAGCAAGATAGTGCAGAATGAATGAAACGTCACCAAAGAACTAACACATTGTAACTAAACCTGGCCACATACCCCAAATATTTATTCCTCAAATACTGGTTTAGATTTCACTTAAATTGTATTCGTGCTTCTTTTTTTATTTTTTTGTTTGTTTCCCTTAAATATTCTAGTGAATAAACTTACTGAAAGAAATGTTTGCAGAAACAGCACAATTACTAAAAAATGGAGCTGGTGAAAAATATGGAAAGCATTCATAATTTTTTTTTCACAATCGTTTTCTTTTTCTTGTTTTGAAATTCAAAATTTTTTTTTAATTTAATTGACATGTAAAACTTTGAAAAATTTCAACTGCTTCTACTGGAAATTGTTTCAGAGGTTAGAATCACATTTCTGGTGTGAAAAGTTATCCTTACTCATCTCATGAGGAAACAGAAATGTACCATATGAAATGAAATATTGCTCTAGTCAAAGCAGCTCCAATTTTGAATACGAAAATCTCTTACTCAAGCTGCAATCTGAGAATCATCTGCAGAAATTATATATGATAATTTCAAATAAAGAATAAATTCAAGAAAATTATGATCTCACAGCAATTTGCATGGTGACAGGTGGCATTTTTCAAGTAATTAATTATGTATTGTTCTACCAGCTCCAATCATGATTAATTTTAAATGAACATTGCTGCCGAGCAGAATAGGTTTGCGTTATGTTCAGGTGACTAACAGTACCACAGCTGTATGATACTGAGCCTGGTTCAGTTGCCTTCAAAGTTAATGGGAGTTTTTCCATTGATTTCAATGGGCATTGGATTGAGTCTGGAGAGATGGATAGGCCCTTCAGTGTGATTGGGAGACATGCCCCTTTTATTGGGTAAGTTGCTGGATGCTTAGCGAGCCTCTGAACAAAATGGTTTCAGGGCACGATAAGGATCCAAAGATAGCTCTGAACAGGCAGGAGAGCCCAGCCAATAGAAGTTAATGTGCACCAGGAGATGTAACTATGACTGTTTCAGTTTTATTGCATCACAGAATGGGACGGCCCCTTCAGGGGAGTTGGACCTAACCTCACCCATGACTAACTAGCTGTCCTCTGGGCAGTGAGATAAAAGACCAAACAGCAGCTCCATCAAGAGAGCTGCAGGGAGGCAGGAGACTCTGGATCAGGAAAAGGGCCTGGAATGGGTCTTGCCACATCAGCTATGACCTCTGTAAGCCAAAGCCCAAGCCTTGGGAGACAGAGACCTTAGGAGAGCCAGGCAGCAGGACCAGGTTTACCTGGTTTTATTCATGTTGAAATGTGTTTGTGTTTGAATGATAAACGCATCCCTGGGAAAAGGGAAGGAAACAGTATTACTGAGGGACGATTCATTGCTGAAGATAGCTGGTGAGTTGGCCTGCTGAGTGGGGAAACTGAGGCAGAGACATGATCTGATGCTGGGTTGGGGAGACCAAATGATATATTGCAACACAGTTCTGTTCAGTTTCCGAGGCAAGTGCCTCTGTTCCTGAATAGTCTTCCCAACTTGCCTTTCTTTTCAGAGTATGCCACGAGCTATACAATATAACCTTAGATCTGTTTAGTCAAGATTAATGTTACAGACAGAATCATTTAGTAGACAGTTCACACAGACTGTCTGGGCACTAGCTTTAAAATAAATGAAATCTGTAGAGCAAGTTCCATGTATAAAATGGTCTTGGTCTATGCTAGGGGATCAGCATATATGGAATCAAAGTGAAATCCTATATGGGACTAAAAAGGCGGTGGTCTTTATACCAGGGTGGTCTTAAACTGGGCTTTAATGTATGTACAATATACAAACATTTTTGACAGACCATTAACACCTATAATCTTGTAAATATTTGCAATTTTCTAGATCATAAATATAGCTACATAAGCAGTTCTTTCAGGACATCATTTATACTCCATTAAAGGTTAATTTACAAGTTAGTGCCTTATAGAAAGAAGATATGTGTACTTTTATGTTAACTTTCTGTAAAGGGAGACTGGTGTCTCTGACAGCAATTTGTAATTCTCCTGTGGTGCTCCCAGTGGCACCATTCAAAGCACGATGTGAATTCTTTTCATCAGCTCATGTTCACAGCAAACTTAATCTTCTGTTTTGAAGGGGAGGGGAGGAGAAAAAGATCTTAGGTCTTCAGTCTGCCTTCCCAAGCATCCAACTGTTTGTTTGAACAGTCTCCCCTGACACACATGGTCATTCGTCACAGTGCTCAGATACCTGCTGCTGAATCTTAACCCAACTTAACCAACGGAGTTTGGTATTGCTAGACTTCCAGACCTTTCAGAGGGGGAGGGAGGTAAACAGTGGAGGATTGACCCTATAGGCCATGACTTTATTCACTGTAATGGTGTTTGTGTTTTGTAAAGATCAAAGGTGCACAGAACAAAAATTGCTCAGTTGTAGGCCCAGGCTGAGATGTTAAAAAGAGCCTAAGAGAATTAGATGCCCAGCTCTAGATTCGGACATCTAACTTAAAAATCCTCACCTCAGGGCTTAGAGAAGGATCTGGACAGAGTGGGGAATAACCACAAAGCTGTAAAAGAACAGAGTGTACAATTCAACTGTTTTGCAGCTTAAAGATTTTTTTTCTTTGTTGGGATTGTGTAGCTAAAGAAATTAGTGGTTTAAGAAGCTGCAGGTAAACACAGGTCAGCAGAGGAAAACGAGATCTGTCAATAATGCACATGCTGCATTGTGTATTGTTCAGATAAAATACTTTCACTTTCCCAAGCTGTCTGCTCAACAGGGGCATGAATAAGTTCATGAAGCCTTACTCATTAAATCAAGCACCACAATTCTTCTCTAGCAAGACGAGGGGAGAGTTATTTATATTTCTTACCAAATGTATTGCAGTAATATAGCGCTGGCATTCATGCCTCAGTAGAGCATTTGGGAAGTATTTCCTCTAGTTTGGGGAGCTTTTCTATGTGAACTGCAAAAGGTTCTAAGGGTCTGGTTTGGGTTCACCCAAACGTTCTCTGAGCTAGCTCTATATGCTACCAATGACAATTGTTCCTTTTTCAAACAGAACCTAGGCCGCTTTTCCAGGGCACTCATTGTGCCCATACTTTCCAGCATTAATCAACACACACCTTTCTTTCCCACCCCAACCTTTGAATATCCATGAGACTCAAAGGAAGAAGCTGCCCTCTGCAGGCCTATACTTAATGTAACTTATTTCAAACTTAGGGCCTGATATTCCAGTTAAATTCAGCTGAAAGACTCCCATTGAGTGTAGCTGGACTTGCATCTGGCCCTAAGCTAGACAGGGGGATCCCAGCATGCCAGTCACAAAGCTTTAAGTCTCAGGGCTAGCAGTGCATGTGGTTGGAAAACACTGCTTTAGGCACCAACACCAGAGACGTGTTCTTTAACCGCCAAGGTGAGGAAAATCGATGCTGATATGCCCAAAGAGCTAATACTATGTGCTAGGAGGTTGCTCATTAATGCCAGGTGCTCCAGGGCAGTGGAACCTTGACAGAGAGTAGGAGAGAGACATCTTAAAATGGCATCTGTAGAGCACAGCCCTGAGCTTATGAGGAGGCACATAAAAGGGTCTCCTGCATTCAGCGGGGTGCTGAATTTGTATTTAGTCACCATAAGTACTGGCTGTAATTTTTATTTAAATAACTGCCATAAATATCGCTGTTTGGGGGAGGGAGGAATGTATCTTGGGGAGGAGGGAACAAAACAACCAAAGGTGGCACTGAAGAAAGGCCCATTTATGTCTATCACACTGGAGAAATTGTTAAGGAGCAAGTTTTGCCTTATGTACCAACATTCAGCAGCAGAACTGCCAAGGTCAGGGAGCACTTCATATATCTACTGTGTTTGTGTCTGGATAGAATTTGGTTTCATAGAGCAAAGTTCATACTCTGGGCATCCAGAGTTCTTCACAAGCACATTCTGGTCCCAGGCCTGCTTGTGGGCCTGTAGCTTAGGGTTGCGCTCTCGTGTGCACTGTAATGGGACCAGATTCAGCAGGTAGGTGAGAAGTTCCACTGATGCCAATGAGACTGTATCAGGCTCCAATTCAACAAAGCATGTGAGCACGTACCTAACTTTAAGCGCATGACTAGTCTCATAGGGCTCAGTGCAGTCACCTAGGTTCTTAAAGGTGTACAGGAACATCTGTGCTTTGCTCCATGGGAGCCATAGTCATTCCCTGTTTGTCAGACGCCTGGATATTTTAGCAGGAGCCAGCCAAGCAGTGGCAGATGGGAAATGGCTAAAATGGAGGAGCTTTGTGGGATGCTATCTGATGGAGAAGGAGGCAAGTTGGTGATTGGTGATTGCCGTGGGAGGAAGAGCGAAGACCTTTGTAGATGACATTTCCCTCCTTCCCTGGGGTCGGAGATGGAAGTGACAAATACAATGAACCTCAGAACCTGGGCACAACTGAGCTGTAAACTGCCGAGACAGGACCAATGGGAAGTCCCACAGGCACATTTTTGCAGTCACCTGAAATGATTTAGGGTTTTTTTCTGCCTTTCTCATTTGGAGCCTCTGTGCCCACATTTTTAGCTGGAATTGTGAAACGTTCTATTCAATTTTTATATTTGCCTACATGCCAGGAATCAGGGTCTGCAGCAATGCCGGTCTCTGAGCAACCCGACAAGCACAGCTGGCTGGTAGTGGACTGCCTGATTGGCTACATTGCCTGACTGATGGGAAGAATCAGCAGACCAGCTCTTAAACTCAGCAGCAGCAGTAGTTCAGTGGCTGTTCAAAGCATTTTCCTACAGCTGTGATTGTCCCCTGTGCCTGCTTTTTCCTAGCATTGCTCCCACCTTGTTCCAGTCCTGCTCCTGTGTTGGTCCCTGCCTTGCCTCACTCCAGGTAACCTGGCTTTGACCCTCAGCTCCAATTCCTGACTTCTGGCCTTTGTCTCAAGCCCTGATCCTGGGCTCGTATTCCTGCTGCTGACTCCTGCACTAGGCCTGACTCTCCTGTGTCCTGGTTTCTGACACTGGCCTGTTAATTAGTATGTTGTTGGGGATCCTATTTTGAATCCTTACCTTGACTCTTGTAGGAAACATTTGATATGATTCCATAAGAAATTAATAGATCTGGGCAGAAATAACCTTAAATTAGAGCAGGTCAGAAAATGATCCATTTTTCCCAATTAAAGAAAAAATTGACAGACAAACCAGTATTTTAAAGTTTTCATCAGTGTTTTTCTTTGAAAATTTTAGCGTTTTCATTGAAAACCCAAACCGACAAAAGCCAAACATTCTGTTGGTTTTCAGCAACTTAAACTGCGTTTTAGTTTAAAGCTGACCATTTGGTGGGGGGAGGGTTGCAAAAATGTGTTTTGTCGAAAAGCCATTTTATGGGAAAAGAAATATATTCAGATGAGGGGAGAAATTTGGAAAATGAAAGATTTTATTCCTGAAGACTAAGCAGTTTGTTTTCCTGTCTAGCTTAGGTGCAAAGGACCGTAAGCCAGGAGCCTTGTCATTTTACATGTTTGTAAACTAACATGCAAACGAAGGGCTAGACTGTAAGAAACTTCACAATTTGCCCTGAGTATGGTGCAGTGCATTTGAGCACTGGGTGACAATTTTGACCAAAAACATCCATAGAAAAATTCCCAACCAGTTCCAGTGCAGAGCAAGAGCAGTCTAGAGCAGTGTTTCTCGGTGACGGTCCCTGAGATCTCCCTGACCCAGTTTAGAAAGGCAGCAAGCCAGTCCCTGGTATCAAAAGGTTGAGAAACAGTGGCCTCAAGAACTATGTGTGACTCCAGGCTGGTCTTCACTAGGGGGAGAGCGATGCTGTGGCAGAGTGCTCACCAGTCGACCCCAGAACTCAGCCTCTCCGAGAAGATTAACTTAAATGGATGGGAGAACATCTCCCATTGATGCAGGTCACTGAAGACACTGGGGTAAGTCGACCTAAGCTACATTGACTCCAGCTCCAGTTATTCACGTAGCAGGAGTAGCATAACTTAGGTCGACGTACCCCTGTAGTGAAGACAAGCTTTCAGGGTCCTGATTCCTTCCTTGACTCCCTCTTGTTCTTGGTTTGGAATAAGTTATATCACTCTCTTTTTCAGAGAGTAGCTTTCTCCCTAATGAGCATCTGGCTGGTGAAGAAGTGTAGAGGACGATCAGTCATTCCAGGAGGTCTAATTCTCCCTGTCTCATACCACAAGAACAAGGGAACTTGACAATGGCTAAGGTGCTAGTGTGCTGAGACCACAGCCTATAGTAGTGACCTGTATTGTCTCATTGTTTTCTTGTGCTCCCCCGTCAGTCATTCTGTATCCATCTGTTGCCTTATTCTTAGATTTGAAGCCCCCTTCAGCAGGGACTGTCCTTTTGTTCTGTTTCGTACAGCACCTAGAACCGTGGGTGTCTTGTCCGTGACTGGGAATTCTAGCAGCTACAATAACACAAAGAATAAATAATAACCATAAATTCAGTGAAACTGAAAGGTGGCCAGTTCAGAGCTCATACAAGGAAACACTTTTGCACATAATGAGTAATCAGGCTGTGGAACTCCTTTCCACAGGAAGTTGTTGAGGCCAAGAATTCAGCAAGAGTCAAGGAGGGAATGGGCATTTTTGTGGATAACAAGAATAGCCAAAGTTATAATAGTTAACACATTTTGGGAGGAATAAGTTCACACTTCAGGGTCTAAACTAGTCTTTGACTGCTAAGGAGCAGCACAAGACCATCATGAGGGACAAATTATCCAACATCTGCCTGTTACTGGGATTTTCGCACTTTCTTGTGGCCACCATTGGAGACCAGATAGTGGACCAGATGGACCATAGGTCTAAGCCAGTATGGCTGTTCCCACTCCCCTCTTCCCTCTGCCCTTTCCCTGCCCAGTCACTCTCAGTGAGCAGCAAATAGCCCCTGCTCTGTTCCCCCAGGCCATAGTCACGGTCTGAGCACGGCCTTACTCTCTCTGACTTTCCTCTATGGCTGAGTGAGGGTGGCCACAATGTATTCTTAAGGACCTGCTCCTACAAAAAATTATGCAACAACAAGTTTAGTCGTGCATTAAGTTAAGCACGTGCCTAACCGCTTGTGGGATCAGGGCCTACATTGTACAGACATTAAATAAATATTACAGGAACGTTGCTGAATGACAATACATATATTGTCTTCTTGATATGTATATTGCCCTATTCACTTCAGTGGAATTAGTCCAGATTCACACCAGTTCAGAAGTTAAGCTGTCTCCTCTGCCCCAGTTTAGTCTACCAGGGTGTAAATTACATACACGCCAAAGTACTGCACTGTAACTCTCCCATGTGGACCCTGCAGACATGAACTAAAAGGTTCCTGTTTCACATTTACGGAGTTCTGTTTGACTTTGACAATGTAAATGTGAAATAGGAACCTTTTGGTTTTTGCTCGCTGTGTCTACACAGTGCAGCACTCTGGTGCACATCGTAATTGACACCCCTGTAGTCTGAACTGCAAGACAGTGTAGACAAGCCCTTAGTCTAATGCCTTTGTGTGGTCCCAGGGGCTATTACATCCACTAATTTGGTTAGTAGAATGATATTTGACTCCTTGGATTCCACAATAAGGTTAAAAATGTTAGTCCTCTTTGTAGAATATTATGATTTATTTTAAAGGAGTCCAGAACAATATAGATTCAGCATAAATTCTCTGATGTTTAATTTCCTTGCATGGAAATCAACTCAGGTAAATTAAAGAAAATTGAAAGGGGGTATTTGTCAATAATTAAATTCATGCTTTAAAAAGTCGAACAAATATGCTTAAAAGTGTATGAAAGCTTGTTTTCTTATATAAATCAGTGCTTTGTGAAGGTACTTTCAATTACCCAGCCTTTGAAGTAATAGCACACCAAACAGTTAGATATTCAAGAGGCTTTCCAGCGAGTTGCATTAGGATGCTATTAAATTGTACCTCTCCTTTCTACTGATTTTTACCTACTTCAATGTGCATGTGGATCTTACGTCTTTCTTTTATGTAAAGTATGGAGAAAGGGTTTAGTGTATGGGATGCCTTTCCCATGAGGTGAGGGCTGCGGGGAAGGAATTGATTTAGTTTTGAATATTTTACACTTCGTTATTGTGCAGATTTTTATAATAAAATAGAACTAAGCAGACCAGTAAAAACTGATTTTATTTTTGCCTAAGAAATTGCTCAGTTAGGGCCCAATCCTGTAGCTGTTAAAGCCAATGGGATAGTCACCACTGATTTCTCAGTCTGTGCAAGATCTGGCTCCTAATTTAGATGAAAATCCATTTTTTTTTTGGTTATGTTTTGTTTTTTTTTAAATTTAGGAAGTGTTTTCATTGTTGCATAAGCTTTTACATATTTGTTTTTACCAATAAAATGCAAGTTAAGTAATAAGCTTTACAGCAAATGTTTTTTAACAAAGGAAGAATGAATGACATTTAAAATATTATTTTCATCTGACTTCAGTTTGCTCTTGGATATTAATATTTCAAAGGCACATTTGCAGATGCAAATTACATGTTATAACAGTGTTAACATTAGCAAACAATTTAGGGACGCCAGTAAGACAAAGTATTTTCGCTCTTATATTTTAAGGAATTCATAATGCAAATGGATTTTACTGTGGAGATGTTATTGGGATCTGGGAATTATAGACAAAAATAATAGCAGGGGTGAAGGGTGGCCCAATGGCTAAGGCACCAACCTGGGAATTGAAAGATTCAGTTTGTTTCCTGCTCTGCAACAAATTTCTTATGTAACCTCGGGCAAGTCACTTAATGTACGTCTACATTTACAGCACTGTGTAGAGTACAGACATGGCACACCTAGCTAGCATGGGTATAAATGGCAGTGTAGATGGTGAGGCATGACTTAGGCAAGTAGAGCGGCTTACGTGCCTAAACCTTAGCGTATATACCCTTGATGACGCTCCAGAGACCCAAGCAGTACCTACACCGCTGCCTCCCCCGTGCCAAAGCCTTTCCTCACCACAGGGAAAGGCTGTGCGGCAGCTGGGGAAGACTCTGGCAAACCTTTCACTGTGGCATGTAGCTATTTTTTTGCTGTGGCGTGTTGCTACACGCATGGGGCCTGTACTCTACACACTGAGGCTAAGCCGCCCCAAACGAGGCAAGAAATGCCAGATGCAGTGCATGTCCCTTTGGAGACGTGCCAGTCCACCGCCTTTGGAGTGGGGGGTCACCAGCACCCGAACGATGGCCCCACCCAGGCTGAGCCTCTTCCCCCAAACCTGCCCCCCCAGTCATTCGGAGAGGAGTGGGCGAAGGGGCCTTGGGGGAGCAGAGAGGAGTAAGCAGTGGATGGGGCCTCGGGGAGGTGGCGGAGAGTTGTGGGCATGGAGGTCCGGTGGGAAGAGGCCGAGTGGGGGTGGGCCCTTGGGGCGGAGTAGGAGACGGGACCACAGTCCAGGTGCCGGTGGGCCACCCACTTCTAGGGAGCTTCCAGTGCTCACCCCCAGCCTCCCCAAATACAAGAATCACGCCACACCTATGGCCAAGGCCTTAATTTTCTGTGCTTTTTTTCCCCACCTGTAAAATGGGAATAATAGATTTCCCTACTTCTCAGAGCTGTTGCAAGGATAAACAGGTTGCAGATTGAGGTCCTGAGGTATTGCGGTAATGTGGGCTGTATAAGTACCTAAGATAGATAGCTAGACGGAAAGATTTTGCACAGGACCAGTGTGCAGGGACAATAGTACCTGGTAGGTGCTTACCCAGTTGTACCTCCAAAATATTCCTTATTTTATACCACTATCTCGGAAGAGTGATCTCAAGGAGGGGGCCTACTAGAGAACCAATGAAAGGATACCCTCTATGAACTGATAATATTACAGATCAGCGAGTGATAGAGGCAAATTCAGGGGTCATGTGAATCAGTGTGTGTATTACATTTCAGAACGTGAATAGTAATTGGGGTAACTTATTTGCAGAAGGGATGGAAGGATGGGGCTCAAAATATGAAAAATATCCAAGGTGTAATGGAGGTGTCAGATAAAGGATGCCAGCCCTGACTTATTAGTGATGCTTGACTTACACCCATTTTTACATCACATATGAATATAGCCCAAAGCTTTCAATCATAAAGTGTAGGAAAGAGGGGTGGATGGTTACTGCTATGATAATTTGCTTGTTGTAAAGCTTAAAGCTGTTCAATCGGAAATGTTAATAATGTTCCTTAAAATGATGTGAAGAAATAACATCATAATGGAACCAAAAAGACATATCTATATCCATGTGAAAAGTAATGGGAAAGTGTTATCTCTAGAAGTGTTTTGACATCATCACAACTATAAGGAAACAGTTTCTTTATTCAGAACTGCTTTCAGGGTGCAATGTGTTTTCTTTAAGTTGCTGACTAGGTGAATGACAGAAGACTATTATTCAGAATGGCATTTATCATTGGCTACAGTTTAATGGGGATAGTTTGCATGAGAAGATGGTGACAGTTTTCACTGAACACAGCATGTCCTAACCTAGTCTCACCTCCAGTGTAAAGCATACCTGAAAGCAAGAGGTGACAGAGCAGTTTAGCTCCAATCCCACTCGGAAGGTGTGATGATGATTCCATAAGGTGATCATCAACATAGTGAAGAACAAAGAGCCTGATTTTTTAAAGTGAGGCAATCTAACAGTTACCCAAATGTTTGCTGTAGTAGCACTTATGCTGCTTTTGAAAATCGGAGCTCCTGTTCCATTATCTTTCACCCTGACAACTGAGCTGCTGTAACTGGAGCATAGCTAGGCTGTAATAAATGCCTGCTAAATGGCAATGGAAAATTGCAGCTTGGACAATTGCATGTGCGTTATAATTTGCTCCTTATAATTTTTCTACCAGACGGCTATTCTGCCGTATATATCTCAGTGCTTACTTGTCCATCTTTTCAAGGAACTGGTATTTCTTTTGTCATCATCTTTTATCATTCTCAGAAGCTAAGACTGGATGATGGGGTGGAATGCTCAATAGTTGCCCTGTTTTCTTCATTCCTTCTGAAGCATCTGCCCACTGTTAGAGGACAGGATACTGGGCTAGATGGATCATTGGTCTGACCCTGTATGTCCATTCTTATGTTCTTATCTTCCAGAGAATAGCACTTCATCAGCATGGTAAATGACTCCAATTTTTTTTATGGCCTTCCTATCGAGATGGAATGGCAAGACATATAAATTCTAGGGGAGCCTACAATTGCCAAATTACAATCTCAAATCACAGATTTAAAAAGGAAAGTGGCTTTCATTATTCTTTCAAGTCCTTGTGACTGTGAGTCACTTATTTTTAGGGAAAGACAAGGGATTATATGCCTGTTACACAGTGTACTTAGTGGCATAGGACAAGCTTTTTTTAATCTTTTTTTTTTCTTTTTAGTGTTTTCTGAACTGTTATTATGCATAACAGGAACAGGAGATGAAGAAGAATTAAAACATGAAAATAGAAGTCAGGATGTTTGGTTTCTATCCCAGGCACTGCTACAAATTCACCCTTGACTGGAAGCATTTAAGTACTCTGAGCCAAAATGTCAAAGGTATTTAGGTACCTAAAAGTGTAGATAGACACCAAGTGGGATTTTCAAAAGACCCTAAGCAGGTTAGGCATCTAAATCCTATTGACTGAAATTAACCAGTTACCTAGTTAGATAAATTCTGTCTAGCATGCAAACCTGAAATTCAACAACACAGCTTTGCCGAGGTGCCTTTCTTTTTCCTCCTTCATCACTGGTTTCACCTGGGATTCTTCTCTAAAGATTCAAAGTACTTTACAATGGTTTAGGTGGATTCAGTGCCTTCCCTCAAACCACTTGTGCTACTGATTTTTAGCCTCTGGCCTTGCAAAACAAACACTCCATAGCTCCTAATCAGTACAAATCTGTCATCTCCCAACTGAGGTCACCCCTTGACCACACAACTTTTCCTTTAGGTTTCTAATAGGATAAAGGACAATGGGCTTAAGCAGTTCTGGTGTGTGAGGTGAGGGAATCTGTTGTGTTTTTGTTTTATTACCAGTTATTTTCATTGCAAATGACTCTGACCATAACCTGGGAACCAACTATCAGTTAACCAGTTCAGTTTAATCAAAACTATGTAACCACAAGGGAAATCCTCTTTGGATCCCTGAAGCATGCAATGTGCTATGCTATCATCAATAATGTCGCCAACAGTATTCAGCATTCAGAAAATGACTGTGAAGGGTGAGTATTGCAATGAACAGAGACCACTTAATAAGACTTCCTGGCAAGTGGGAAGCTGGGAGCTACTATCTCATTTTGGTGGATGATATCTGGCTTCCCATTCTGCCAATAGTGCAATACACGATTGTACTATCTTCTCCTCTTTTCCAGGCATTGAGAAGAGAGTCTAAGTAAGGAGCTTTCTTCTGGGACATGAATTATGCCATTTCATGGATCATCCAAAGGCTGTTATTTGAGGATGAGTGATCTGACAATCCTGTCTCAGAGACATACTCTGTAATATTTATGCACTACTTGCCTGCATTGTCCCAAGGGTCTGAGGTAATTTCTCTTCCAAACCTATTTCATGTATATAGCAGTGCAATACTATCGCACAACATCACATGGAGAATAGATAAAACTATAGATGAGTGGGATATGATTTTCTCATCCCACAAGAGTTTAAGATTTCAAATACCTCTCCTCTCCTGAACCATGACAAAAAGCCAACATTTTCATGAATGCATAATGCAAAAAAAAAAAAAAATTAGACGGGGTCAATCAAAACATTTAGTTTCAATAATTTCAAAATGTTTCATTTTGATTTTGACTTTTTAACGTTTTAACTATTGTTAGTATAAATTAACTAATTTTGACATGAAAAGTCATTTTGAATCAAAAAAGAAACGTCATTTTAACAAAAATATTGAAATGGGGTATTTTGACAGTATTGGAACTGTTTTTAAAATTCATTAAAACAACCCTTTCTCACAGAGTTTTGGTTTCAGCTAATTGACATTTTCCAATAAAAAAAATTTAGCTGGAAAATGCCTGGCCAGCTCTATGGGAAAAAAGTCACACTGTATGGTGCACATTGTGATTTTAAGCATTAACTGACACACAATAAGGAAAAATGCCTCTGTTCTTATGGCATGCATGTGCGCTAGATGTAAATTGGCCCGTGTATGGATGGGACACATTTCAGTAATTGTCAGTGAAGCCTTTCAGGCACTTTTCTATAAATACAATTGTTCTTGCTGTGATGGATAGCAGTGGGATGACTTCTCGTGTTGTTTAATCTTTGTCTCCAAACCCTAATGGTATCCAAGATAGTAAGGTGAGGGGCACATTAACACTTGAGATTCATGAGGCCTTTTTATTGGCAATCTTACTGAAGTTAGTGAGCATTGGAGATGCTCAGCACCTCTTAGGATCTGGCATTCTAATAGAATGATAGATGCCACTATAAAAACTTGACAATTGAACTTTGGTTGATATGGACAACTTGTAAAATGACCAGATATTCTAGAAATGGCTTTAACCTATGATGTGCCCTGGTTTGGTGTAGCAATGACCCAGGCAAAACATGTTTCTAGATCGAAGAATGGTTTGCAAATGCAACTCTTAAAGAACCCATTGAAACCCACTGAAGTTAATGGAAAGATTCTCCTTTTTTAAGGTATCACTGACTCTTAACAGATCAAATATGTTGATATGTGATTCTGTCATTTATTAGTTTTGCTATCTGCACAGATAATATAAATGCCACTGATTATTTTCTTCATCACAATGTGACAGGGTTAGCTAAGGTTTTCTTTTATTTCTCTCTCTCTCTCTCTCTCCTCATTTGCTCCTGGATTAATAACAGAGCAAAACCCTTTGTTATCTGAAATCTGTGAAATTGTATTATGTCAGTGTGTGCTGGAATCAGAGGTGAAAATAAGTTAACATCTTTTTATAAGGAACCAATAGATGTAAAAATCCCATTGTAATTACTTTCATACATCAGTGATCTTAACATTTTTACTAGCAAGCTTAATTTTCACTTCATGCCCACCTATGCATCCTTTTCCAATTGTGTTAGTGATACTTATGCTACACTGAAAAATACTAGATGGTAATTAAAGCTGGGCGTGTGATTGGCAGCAAAGGGCCTTTGCCTCTCTTTCTGTTCATTTCTCTGCAAGAGGAATACAATTTTTTTTCAAACGTTTTACTTATTCAAAATGATTCACCAGCTAGTTTTGGTGAAAAATTCTTTATCTACTGATCATGCACCAGCATTGTCAGTCATCGTGATTGCTAGATATTCTAAATTTTAACCGGGTACATTCATTTTGATTCAGTGGATAGGTCACATGGTATGATTCTGTTCCTTGGCAGATGAGCCAAAAGATTAGTGTCAGGTTTCTGGTGTGGATCCTCTTGTTTTTAAACATAACACTGTGCTTTCTTAGTGAAATTCACCTCTGGACAGAGGGCAAGCACAAGTCCTAAGCATTTTTGATGAATAATTGGGTTTTTGACTAAATGTAAATGTCCTCTTCCCTTGAAATTTTTTATTTATGTTCTCAAACATATTTTTGTTTGGGGTTAAATTTATCGTTTTAATTTGCTGTTTGAGCTGAACACTGGCTAGAAAGGGCTGTGAGACAAAAGGTAAAACTCAAAGGTTGATGCTGCATCCAAGTTATGAGAAATCACACGATTGGTGAAATGGACAGTAAAATTCCACTGCAAGGAATGCCCTTTCCTTCCTGAGAGGAACAGGAGCACTGACCCTCCCAACAGCCATCCAGGAAACTGCTGATCAGCTCCATCACCTGCTGGAGATGATGAACCCAAATTGGAAGGGGAGATATCATCAGGAGAAGGAACAAACATCCACATGCTCATGCTACCCTGATAGCCCTTTACATGGGTGCCAACCCTCATGGCCCCGAGTTGAGATGGGAAAGTAAAGCTCCCACTGTCCACCTTATCTACAACTACCCCATGGTCTTGTGTACTGCCACCAGCTCCCTCTAGGCTTAGCACTACCCATTGAAATGTAGCCTAGAAACAATTCTAGATCCCTGCTCCAGACAGTCAGAGACACACAGGGATGGGAAGGGCAGAAGAAAAGTTTCAAACCAGTATCTAAGTAATGATTTAGTTGGGGATTGGTCCTGCTTTCAGCAGGGGGTTAGACTAGATGACCTCCTGAGGTCCCTTCCAACCCTGATATTCTATGATTCTAAATGTATTTGGACATTTTTTATTTGTATTATGGTAGCACTTAGGAGCCCCAATCAAAAACCAGGACCCCATTGTGCTAGGAGCTGTACGCCCTTATTTATCTATGTCATGCAGAGACTCATCTTGATGCCTGAGTGCCCTAAATATGGTTTGGGATCCATTAACATTCCTAGATGTAGCAATCAAATACATCCCAACCTTGCCACCTGGGTAGGATAAAGAAATCCCATCCTGTAGCTCACATAACACAGATAAGGCATTGTGAGAACGCCGATTAAAAGCTCCTTTCTTTAGGAGTGTGTAATTGCCTGGGAGAAAAGGGAAAACCTTTTCAGACTAAAACTAATTACATTGAGTCACTGGCCAGAAGACAACTTTGTTTTCTGCAAAAACAACAAGGAGTCCGGTGCACCTTAAAGACTAACATTTATTTGGGCATAAGCTTTTGTGAGTAAAAAACCCACTTCTTCAGATGCATGGAGTGAAAATTACAGATGCAGGCATTATATACTGACACATGAAGAGAAGTTACCTCACAAGTGGAGAACCAGTGTTGACAGGGCCAATTGGAGCAGGGTGGATGTAGTCCACTCCCAATAATTGAGGAGGAGGTGTCAATTCCAGGAGAGGCAAAGTTGCTTTTACAGTGAGCCAGCCACTTACAGTCCCTATTCAAGCCCAAATTAATGGTGTTAAATTTTGCAAATGAATTTCTACATTTGGGAGATACTCATGAACTATAATCATAGTTTACATGGAAGCAACCCTCCCCCCACACACACATTTCCTTTTTTTAATAGTGATTAATACTGTGTTCTTCTCTTACAAACCTTAAAACATTTCTGAGTTCCAAAATACAAAATGTACCAGACACATATCACAAGCGCTTGAACTGTATGAAATATAGGATACTCTTATTGCTACTGGTTTACATTAGAAATGTTAAGCTTCTTATCTAAACCCACAAGGACAATCTTTACTGTATATCCTCCACTAATCACACAACACAGCAAGGTACATTAAGAGCTATTAAGTTGAGGACCTCTTTTAGCTCAAGTATTGGAGAACATGCTATATTTCCTCTTTAACTGATCATTTCCTTGCTCTTGTCAACCTGTGTCCCGAAATTCAACATTCTCCCCGTGTACTTTGTCTCTGATATGTAAGAACATTCTATTTTTAGACACCCTTGACATTGTCAATGTTCTCTTAGGTTGCTAGTCACATTCTTGTTTCCTTTCTGACTTTTTTTTCACTGTCTTTCTCAGGAATGAAATTTCAAGAGCTGAACTTTATTAATGACTAGTGGTTCTTTCAAGCTTCCTTGGGAATCTTTCAGATGACAGGAAGATATAGTCAAACCGTGACATTTTGCTGTAATAATGTTTTCATCAATCTGCAGAATTACTTCTCCAGAAGGCTCCATTGCGTCTTTAGCATGTGCATCTACACTGTATATTTTCAGTTAAGACATTCTTTATAAACCTCACTTCAAAACCAGTGGTGGCTTGGGGAAATAGTAACAAGATACATCACCAGTACTTTGGCCACTGAACCTGTGTCTAGATTAATCTAATTTTACCTAATCTAATCTATGTTTTCATATTGCAATTATCACCTTAGTGTGTGAGTGGCTTGAAATTCAATTGCAAAAGGGGTAGTGATTCTGTGATTGAATTTTAAAAGAGAAAACCAGAGGTTAGCTAACCTTGGGCAAGGTTCTGCTCTCAAGAAGGCAGTGTGGATACAGTTTGAGTAGGCATCACAGCCTAATGAATAGGGCATGCATAGACCTTGGGTCTATTCCTAGCTCTGCTACTGATCTACTGAATGACCTTGGTCAAGTCATTTTACCTCTCTGAACCTTTGTTTCCCTCTCACCTATACAGCACCTAGCACAGTGGGGCTATGATCTCCACTAAGGCCTGTAACTGCTACTTTATTGCTGCTAGTTCTAATAGTAGCAACAGTGTAAATCCATTGATTCCATGGAGTGATTCTGGATTTACACCAGGCTGTGAGGCTGAGATCATGAAATGTCCCTGTCTGTTTTTTGGGGTTTTTTTAATATTTCTCTTTTGGAATGAGTAGACAAGGAGTATCAGGCTTTCCTAACACAAAGCAGACAATTCCTGTCTTTGTACTCCCTTATTTTCAGCTTAAAGTGGTCTATAACAATCTATGATTTTACTGGGTGAGTCTCCTCTGCTTTTACTTCAAGTGATTTCCCTATATTAAGTGATTGCTACTATGTCGACAACTGAAAAAAAAAGTGTTGCTTTGTTTCAGTGTATAGCTTTAGCCTCAACAAATTACGAATCCACGTCCAAGGGAGCAGTGGTTCTTCTCATCTTGATTCCCCGTTCCCCCTTGTAGCTTAATGTTTGCCTTGAATGAAATTAATCTTATTCATAGTGTATGGTGAGCACTATAACCAGCTGCACCATTGATTCTGAGAAAATATCCTACATTGATAATACTTTATAATATTGCTTTTCACTACACACAGCTGGGACTATCCACTCGTCCTTTTGTTGTGTAGTGAAGTTTGTTTATTTCAGAAGGAGGGGGCTGTTTCCTGGCTGAGTTCCTGCCAATTGGGACAGATAAGAAAGAAAGTTTGCAACTCTCAAGGATTTGGAAGATAAAAATTGAGTATTATGATCCTCGTTTGTTGAAGATGAAGATGAAGGCAAAATGCCCTGTTGATTGGAAGATGAAGGCAAAATGCCTACTGAGTAAAGTTCTATTTGTTCAGGGAGAGTGGATAATCCTAAAACTCTCATTGGGGTCTTAATTAAAAATAATGTTGTGTTGTAAAATGCAAACCCTGGAAAACATCGCAAAGAAACACACTGTTAGAGCGTTAGCTCTTACGTTAGTGGACTCTATGTAATAAATCTGTCCTCCAGCTGGGAATCTCTGGGCACTTTACAAACATTAATGACTTAAGCTTCACTACACCTCTGTCAGGTAGTTATTTTACAGTTCAAACACTGAGGCATAGAGAGCAAAAGGGCTAGATTTTTAAAGGTATTTAGGCATCTAATTCCTTTGAAATCAATGGGAATTAGGCACCTTTAAAAATGTGGCCCAAAGTGACTTGCCTCAGGTTGCACATCAACTGGCATCATAATCTAGGTCTCCTGAATCCCAGGCCTGTTTGTTAGCCCTCAGACCATCCTTTTCCTCCCCTTAAAGGAACAGGTCTTTCCCTCTGAAAAGCTGCTGCCCTCCCTAGCAATTGTTGACATGAAAACGTGAACCTTCTTTGCAAGTAGCACTGTCTTCTTCATTCCATTTTTAAATTCATAAGTACTCAGTCTGCTTCGGCAGCATCTGTGGTCAATATACCAGGAATTAGAATGGTTTTCTATTGGAAAACGCTCTTTTGTCAGAATTGAAATGTTCTGCTGAAACGTGTCAATTGTGATGAAATTCCAGCTGACCCAGTCAGGTGGGACTAGCCCTTTAAATCATCTAGAAAGAGAGACAGAAAAACAAGCTCCCCCAAAAATCCTACTTGTCCTCACCAGTACTTTTGGGAAGGTGTGGTTTTAATGGGTCCTGTCTGGGCTGGTGATGATGGCAGCACCCATGTGATTCCTGCTGGCAAGGGGAGTGTAACCATTATCTGAATTTTTGTATATAAGAATCATTACGTCTTCCACTTATACGAAAAAAAAGTATATAAGGGAAAACAAAAGTGAGGCTCACAGAAAGAGGAGTGGCTTAAGGTTACAAAAGCTGAGGAAGGGAATACATAATAATACCTAGTTCTTGCATAGCACTTTTCAGCCATAGATCTCAAAACACTTTACATAGGAGTTCAGTATCATTATCCCCATTTTACAGATGGGGAAACTGAGTCATGGAGCTGTGACAGGACTGGCCCAAGGTCACCAAGCAGGCCAGTGTCAGAGCCTGGAATAGAATGCTGGTCTCTTGAGTCCCAGTCCAGTGTTCTACAGGTATTTCATAGATACCTTTTCATGCCAGAGAGGCTGCCTCCTTACATCTCAGTTCAACTGAGTTTAATTAAAAAGAGTAAGTGGGGATTCAAGATGGGAATCTGTCATATCTCCTTTTGATAGTAAAAAGAGGCTGGTTCCCTATGTTGTTTTCTTGGTTTCAGTTGATGACAGCGGTACTGCCATCGCCAAATCTTCAAAGGTCAGGAGTAAAGTCTCAAAAATCATGAGATTTAATAAAATGTGGGTTCTTCTTATTTGCCTTCTGGCTTTTTGAATCCACTGGGAGCATTTGGGTCACATTTTCCATATTTTCTCTCCTACTATGAGGGTAAGAATTTTTTTTTAAAATGAAAGCTGAGGTTCTCTTGTAGATACGGGCATCCAAGTGCTTCGAGAAAAACACCAAACGTTCCAAGACTCAGGATAAAATCGCGAGTGTTAGCAACACTGTAATTCTATGCATGTCCAAATCTTGTTCACTTACTGGTATTTCTTCTTTTAAAGACCACCTACTTCAGGTGAAACAAAATCCAATTTCCAACTATATGATCTGTGACAAATTTTTATACTAAACTAGGAAGCTTGTTTTTCATGAATAGTGCCCTAAAGACAGCACAGATCTTTGATGCCTCACAGAGGCAAGATTCATTCTTTTGGCTGATGGCGTAACAACCGTAGCATAGAAATTATTTAGCCCTCCAATGGCAGCACAGGCTGGATGGTTCCTTTCTAGCATTTACATTTCTCTATAGTCTATAATGCTGGAGAAAAATCCAATGGCATCTTTATTAAAACATTATTCAAAAGCCAACCTATATTTTAAATGGATCCAAACCCTGCCTCTGAATAATCCTTGATAAAATGTGGCTCTGGATTCAGATCTGAACTTAACTATTCAGGGGCCATATCATGTAACTTTACTAGGAAATCAGTTGTTTTCACAAACTTCTGCAAACCTCCAAAATAGTGAGATTTGCCAAACCTTGAACTCTAAAAGGGTTTCCTATCCCTTGTTATGTTGCATTGACATTTAAACCAACACAGTTTATACTGTACCAAAACTCAAGTGTTTTATTGTTTCATTGTTCAGTGGTATATGAAATGGCAGTTTCACCAGTCCAATATATGGTTTCAACAGAACTCTAGCTGGACACATGGGTGCTTGCATGCATCTCATTGTAGGACCAGGGCCTGTATGTGTACATATATCATCTGCATGTGTATATGTGTGTATGTCTATGTTTATTTATATATACATAAAACACACACACATAAAGAAATAGAAGCAGAAGTAATGTACCTTTGGACTTACAAAAAATAATATAAGCGAAAAGATAGTCAGATTTTTTAGCATTCTGTGAATTCAATTAATTTTTCCTTCTATCGCACCTCATAATTTTTCTGAACAGGGACTATTAATCATTCCAAGTTGTGTAGAAGTTTGTGGGATAGCTATAAGATCACCAAACTCTGACCTGGGAGGAAATGAGTTCCTAAAGGCAAAAAACAAGTGTTTGCTTAATGAAGCCACCTAAACCACCTGCTCTTGCAAACACTTCTTAACTCAGTTCAGATGAACTCAAATTAGCACTTCTAGTTCAAGTGAATATGCGCTTCATTGGACCACATGGCCTAGTTTGCAAACTGATATTCAATCGCTTAACATAACTGCAAATTATTCTGCCCATCTGTTTCCTGTGACACCTTAGAGTAAATTAATATTAGGGTGGTGAAGTGCAAACATTTTCTAAGTGTTTTCTTTTTAAAAAAATATATTTAGCAGATATTTGTAGCAGCTTGTTACATTTTTTTACAGCTTTTTGAAAAATTTATTTTTAATGATTTTTCTTTTTAAAAATTGCTAGATGGGGAAGTTGAGTTAGGACTGACTTAGTCTACATTCCTTCTAAAACTGGATTCCACTAACATGCAAGAGGGTCATTTTGTAACCAGGCATGTCTGGCATCTTAAACACATGGATTACGTGAGTTTGGTGTAAGATGGAATATTTCAAACAGTGATTCTCCAGCTGGGACCAAGAATTATCTTAGCAGCAACTTGAAAGATAAAGGACACTTCTGTGACCCGGGGCCTGACTGGAGGCAGAGCTGACCCACAGTATAACTTAGAGCAGCCCAAGGGCTGTTCTAAATTACACTGACACCAGAGAACATCTGTCACCCAGGGATCACTCAAGCTTGCCCAGAATCACTCTCTACACTTCAGGAAAGAGTGAGAGGCATAAAGAAGGAAAGTCGCCAGCTGTCCTGTTAGGGCAATGAAAGAGCAAAGGGCGCCAAGGCAGCAGGTCAGGATTCGGCCCAATATTCCTTCCTTTCGGTATTAGCTGTAACCAGCCACCTCCTATCTCTTGGTTGCTGCCCTGTCTTCTCTCAAACTGAAATGAATGGGACTATCTGTGTGCTGAACATATGGCACATGCTTAAGTACCTTGCTGAAATGGGCTTAAATGGGGAAACCCATACTAGGAATCTTCTTATCTCTGCTTAGATCCTCCTTAACCAGGCGGGAAACAGAGGTAAATGAACTGCTGAACCCTGCTCTGAGAAGTTGAAAGGTGAAAAGTAGGAAATCAATTCAGAATCCTTGTCCTCCCACCACCCATGTGGTGTTAATTGACACATCACTCAGGACACGTTGCTGGTGTCAGAATGAAAAGAGAAGCTCTAAGCATGGTACAATTAAAGGTACATGATCAGGCTCATTAAAGAACAGGAAAAACAAAGAGTCCTTGTGGCACCTTAGAGACTAACAAATGTATTTGAGCATAAGCTTTCGTGGGCTACAGCCCACTTCATCAGATTCACGGGGTGAAAAAAAGTAAGCAGGTATAAATATACAGCACATGAAAAGATGGGAGTTGTCTTACATGTGCTTTCAGGACTCCTCATTTTGCTGATACAGACTAGCATGGCTACCTCTCTGAAACCTATCACCATCAAAGAACAGGGATTTCCTTCTATTACACTTTGGATTGCGGTAGAGAAGTTGTGATACCAGCGGTGACTAAACAGGAAATTGTAAGGATGTTGATTACTACTGCGGGGCTAACTTAGCTATATTTGAAAACACAGATGCATTATCTTTGCGGCTTGAGGGAGGAGATGAAAGAGGCTACCCTTTGAAATGATTGTTCTAGTTACTTAACCATATTAAAAATCTGTTCTCAAATGGGAAGTAATGTGTTTTGACAACACGCTGAGAGCTCTGGTATAGATCTCTTATAGTCTACGTGGAAAAGTTAACCTCAAGTTTGGTTCAGTTCCCTGTGTGAATGAGTCAGGCCTTTTAACTTTCCATTTATAGAAAAAAATGGACATTTTTTTTTTTGCCTCAGAAGATGAAAGGAAGTTGTGATTAAGGCACTGGAGTGGGAGTCAGGAAATCACATCAGTTCTCAGCTCTGTCACTGACCTCCTTTGTGACCTTGGCCAAGTCACCTAGTCTCTCTGTGCCTCAGTTCCCCTTCTGTACAATGTGGATAATAGCACTGTCTTTGTCTATTTAAAATGTAAGCAGCGTGAGGCAGGGGCTGTCTCTCGCTGGGAATATGTACAGTGCCTAGCACAATGAGTCCCTGATCTCAGTTGGGTGCTTAGCGGTGTGAAATTCACCTTAAGAGATGAGCAGTACTGGCTGTTTAGATGGGGCCTTCACTAAATGTAGAATAAAATTGCACTGGAAAGCTTGGAGTTGCTTCAAAGTGATCATTTCTCTTCTGTTTAGGTTTCTGTACTGCTCCTATGGACTGGGGTTTCCAACTGAGGAATCCCTTACAGCAATTTTCACTTTAACTAATAAATAAATGAAGAGTCAGATCTGCCCAGCTGATTCAAGTATCTAGCAGTTTTAGTCTATGCAGAACTAGCAGGCCCAAAAGGCTTATGTCACGGTTTTACTGGGATAGTCCTGATGTTTCTTTTTAGTAATCACAATATTTGATTTTTTTTTTTTTATCCCTACAGCATGTTTGTTCAAGACTTATCACTGCCCTGAGTAGACACTGCTGTGGTTACCAGGAACATACAGTCCTGTGAACAAATGTTTGGTGTAATGAACAATGTTTGAGGTGATGGAGGAAGTCAAGCGATTGCAGACACTATCAAACCTGTTCCTTCACTCAGACTGAAAACTAATCACACTATTCAGGGTTTCATGATAGACTTGTTCAGATGCTAGGTTACAAGGGAGGGAAATGCTCCACTCCCAGAAACATCCCATATTGCTGCTTAATCAGAAGCTGGAAGTAGTGACACCTGCCTGCAGACATTTGTTCTTCAAGCACACTTATCATTTGTGTGACAAGGGTGTCACACCCTTACAAAACATGGCTGAAATTGTCCCACTTTCCAATATTAAAGATGCTGTCACCTTATAGCTAACGAGTAAATGATTAACTTTCTTTATATATCTCTGGAATCTTTCCAAAAACTGTTTCTGCCTCAATTTGTGCTCTTTTCACACAAGTTTTGATAGATGGCAGCTTTTTTCCCCTTCTTCCTAATCTAGAAATTGCCAGTTATGAAAAGCTTGTTAATTTCTCTTTGTCAAATGTGCTCCTATTACTTGGATGTAAACACTGTTGCATCGCTGCTGGGAATAGTCCCAACCAATCAATATGTGACATAAATTATCTCCGTGAGGAGCGGCTGACTAGATGGCATAAACAACATGAGATTGACAAAATATCACAGCTGCACTTTGGCTGTTGACAGCTTCATTATTCCTGTGGTGTTCAACTGAGTAATTCATTTCTGAGGAACTGCAATATCTCCTGATACGTCTAATGGCCTGAATGTAATTTTGCAAGCTTTTTGAAAATGAATGTGCTCCCTCATGTTTAGCTTTGCCCTGGAATGGAAAACAATTACTGCAACCATTAGCTAACAACATTGGGGCACTCACTGTTTTACCATAGGGCAGAAGCTCCAGCAGGAAACATTAGTGATAAGTTCTGATCTATGTATGGGTCATGGGTGGTGTTAGCAGCTGCTTTTTGATTCATAATGATTATAGTCTTCATGGGCCTGCTTGTGTTCTCTCTTACACTAATGTTACAATGAAGTATCTTCATGGATCTCAGTGGAGACGTTCTCCATTTACACTTGTAGGAGAGAATTCAAACCCCAAGTGACCAGATTGTTTGTTTTCTAACCACAGAAAATGCGTAAGCCTGTCCCATTGAAGTCGAGGACAATTTTCCCATTGACTGAACTGGGAGCAAGATCAAGCCCCATATGAAGTTTTTTGTAAAATCCTGACATGATTAGTTAGGCTTCTTAACCCCTCACTTCACTTCCAGTTTCCAAACCCCACTGTTTTTTTGAGCATTTTGCATCCTCTCTATGTGCATAGGGCCAGACTCTTAGACGGTGTAACTCAGTTCAGCTCAGTGCTTAATTTGTGCCAGGGCTTGCCAGGGGTGAGCCCTAGCCCCTCTTGGCTTGGGAGTTCATAGCCCTGGCACTGCTGCGCTTGCCATGTCAGTTATGACTGTAAAAAAATTGCTTGAGCTTTGGCACCTAATTGCTTGAGCCTCAGCATCTCTTTCATTACAAATTAAGCACTGGTTTAGCTCCACTGACTACAGTAGAGCTAAAGTAGCTGACGCACACAGAGGATCTGGCCTATAATATACAAATGATTCCTACTGAAATATCTTGTGCAAATTTACCTGGTAGTTAAGAGTTGGACATGATGTGATTGGGACAGCGCAGTATATGTGTGTTCCTGCTGTTCCAGGGTCCATTATCTTGCCTGTGAAGAACTGGGTGAATACTGCCACCTATTGTTTGATTAAATAAAAATTTCGTGTTGCCCAGTTACCTTGAGATGGAACACGCCCTATGAGCATTCCCAGTCAGGTAAGCAAAATGCTACATATGTTATCACTTTGCATAAGAAATAAGTACAAATCTGATCAATGGAATTGGAATCCAGCAAAATGTACTGCAAAACTCACATCTACAGGAAAATAAATTAGCCGCTGGAATGCAAAGTGGCTCAGTTAGTGATATGCTGGCTGCTGCTCACCTTGTAAGGTGATTGAAAGAAGGATATGAAAATGTCCCCATTGCAATGTGTCACTTCACTAGTACAGTTTGTGGAAACAGAGTAGTTGAACTATTCAGCTCAATTAATTAAGTATGAAATATGAGCAGCTGAAATATTAAATATTAAATAGCTGTATAGGTCAACCAATGGAATATAAGTCTGAATCACCAAAGTCTAAGAACATGAGAGTTCCTGCACCAGATCAGACCAACCTGTCGGACTGTTTGTTTTATCTTAATCCCAAATTCTTATTCTCTCTTTGCCTCTCAATCTTCTCTTTGTCTTCAGAAATCAGTGGTGGTCTTTCTGGAACTCATTTGTACTCTCTTATTCAGTCACCTTTCCTGATCATTTATTCCATGTTTCTTATCCTTTATGAGAAGTTCCCACCTCAACATACTTATTCTTACTTTATTAAATGTTATTTTATGTCCTTTCATTTCTGAACTTGTGATCAATGAACTTAAACCCATGTGGCAGGAAGGGTTTTCAATGCATTAATTTCAGTTAAAGTTAGCAAAACAGTTATTTTTTAAAGTTGTAGCCTGGACAAGAGAAAAGTCTTTGTTTCATGTTCCACCAACTAAAGTTTGCACTGAAAGATATGGAGAAATACTAGACACCATACTAGGTCGAATCCAATAGCCAACCTTCAAAATGAACAGTTCCCACCTAGTAAGATGAAAGCAGAAGGGATAGGAAATATTGGCACCAGAGGAGGAACCACCAGGAAATGGTCATGAACAGACCAGTTGTATTAAATTGTCCTCACACTCCGTTTGCCCTAAAGCAGCCAGAGAGAGCTCTCATCCATAGAAGAGTTCCATAGTTAAAGAACCTAGATATAGGCAGACCTGTCCCTAGACTTGTGCTGATTGAAGCCAAATCAAACATTTATGTCTTTATTCCAATGGGGATACAAGAACCCCTCAAGGTGGCTTTATTTGCTTCTGTCGATTTGGTGCTCACGGTGTGGGTAAGTGAAATTAATGGTCATCGCTCAGATTTTCCTCTAAGCTATGCATTGGACTTCATCTGGTCCTTTTGATATATTCAGCTGGCCCATGGGGCAGGATGAGACTCCGCAGAAGAGAAGAAAATCGCTTTAAAAAATAAGTTTCTAATCCTCGTAGCTCCAAAGAAAAAGCTTGGAAACATGACCTGAGTGTAACTGATGCAGCGATGTCTGCTAACAGGATTCCACCAGTGGGGAGAGAGATGGAGGAAGAGTGGGTGGGGCCAGGGCAATGTATATCATTCCCCCCCTCACTGGCTCCACATTGCTCTGGGAGCAAATACATACTGGGTTGTACTAAGGCCCCATTTCAGAAAGGCACTTAAGCATATACTTAACTTTAAGCATGTGCCTAAAACCCATTTGCCTTGAGTAGAATTAGGCAGATGCTTAAGTGCTTTGCTAAATAATAATGGTTCTTCTTATTCCTCTCATCTGTAATCTTCATGGGAACGAGATTCTTGTCATCGTCATTTACAATGGGCAGCTGTAGAAACTGCTGTGGTGTAACGAGGAGTATCAGGATCTTAGCTGAAAAATAGGCAGCAAGAGCAAATTAAAATCCCAGCAGAGACAAAGGCCAAGTTGCTGTGCTAATGTCTACAGCTGAACAAATAATTGGTACTGAATAATTTGCTGGATGAGTCTGGGCACTTTTTCTGCTTGTCAGAATAACTGAGCAGATCTCAGCTTCCTCAGATGTATGTGTTAGAATTTACTCATGAGCATTCTTGTGACATTTCCCCTTCTCCCTCACTCTATGGATGGATCACAAACAATTTACTCTGAATGTTCAAAGTGCAGTACTTTAAATCTGAGTTGTGTTGGCCATTGTATTTTCTCTGTTCCTTGAATCAGGAAGAGCGGGACTTGATCTGGGTCTTCTGCTCCTCGCTCCCCACCCCCCCCATTCCGTCCCTTCCCTTCCCTTCCCATCCCATCCCGGTCTTCTTAAATGGAAGCATATTTTGAAAACTTAAAATTGCTCATGAAGCAAAATAGTTACCAGTAGGCCCTACCATATATCCACATGGATAGGTTACTAGACTGAATGAGATCAAACCCAGCGCGACCACTAATTTTCTGTGTGACATTGGACAAGCCACTCTGAAATAATTGTAAGCAATTTAAAACTGGAACAAGAAATGATTAATACCTTATATTTGTCAGCATTTTTGAACTACTGACTCCCAAAGTGCTTTCTGAAATTCTAAGATAACTTCAGGAACTGATTCATTATCAGACCAAGTTATACTTCACAGAGCTCAACTCACATCTGAAGCCAGCTGCGATTGACTTTGATAAAAAGACCTGCAAGGTGCTGTTCAACCTGCCCGCTGGAAAAGAACCCTGAGCTGAACTGAGACTAAGGCTCTTGTTCTTGCTTTTTAACATCTACACCTCTGTTGCCTTGAAAGGGCTTTGAGAGGCTTTCAGGCTCTCACAAACCACACTAAATGCCCCCAGCTGGTATAAATGAGGGTAGCTACATTTATTTTGATTTACACCAGCTGAGGATTTGGCTCTTAAGTTTTACATTTGAAACTTAAATTAAAAACTTGGGAGAAATAGGAAGTTCTCATAATTATTCAGCAGTCCTTTAATTACATAAACAACACTTTTTTTTTCAATTTATTCCTGCCCTTCAAAGATGCCCCTAATATCTGATCCCTACAAACCACCCTTTTTCTCATGAGAATATGTGAGCACGACTGGCACCTCCATCACACTGGGCCTTGTTTAGCTTTTCTTCTCCCTGATGATTTGCTTTTGAACAATACCCATTCTGATGGAACTCCTTCACCAAACTAGTTCATCCTCCACCATTGACACAATGGTGCTCAAATGGGCCCAAGGCGGGACGCAAAGATTTTCTGCAGTTGCAATTCATATGTGATTTATTTGCATCCCAGGAGGTTTTTACTGAGTCTTGAGCTTGAATGAATCAGAAAACCTCAAAGCAAAACTACCACCAAGTTTCACCCAGTTCTGATTCAAAACCATTTCGATGTCAAATCTTAGGCATGGGCTGGCAAATCTTGTTACAAAACCTGGGCTGGGTTTCCAGTTTAGAACAAAATCAAAACCAGGTGAGTTCTGTGGAGTGCCAAGGTTTTGCAAGGAATACTTTGCACTGCTCTGACAAGTTAAACATAAGCAGCTAACATATTTAAGCAGCTATCCTGTACTTGCTAAAAATAATTCCAGTGCTAGCCTTCATCAAGCCAGTTTCACCAGGTTTACTGAAGTTTCAGAAGACAGATTGGAGTTCTTAATCCATACTATGCATCTTATGCCTAACAGATTGATGATGCTGTAGTTAGTTGAAGGCTATGATCACTATTAATTGGCCCCAAACTAAGGATCATTGTTTTGACTAATAACCTGAGGTGGGCTCATGCTGCAGAGTGCCTAGATCCACATTTCAAACTCCCCAAAGTTTACGACGTTCGGATGTGAGGCTTTGGTGCAGGCCCAGACTTAATTTTTATAAATTCTATGTCACTAAGAGAACATGATTTGACCAACTTCAATGTAGTGTTTTGCCACTGCGAGGACACTTACCATTCAGCACAGAAGTCAGAGTTATACTCAGCTGTCCAGCCAGTTCTGCTGCATGCTGTGTAAGAACAGACCCCATGTCATGCAGGGGCATAGGGACATTCTGCTCTCAGCTGCACTGCCATAAGCAGGACACCACCCTGTAAGAAGCTGAGCACCCTCAACACTCCTTTGAAGTGGGTGAGAATCAATTATGGCCACCGTCTCCCAGAGGATGCTTAGCATTTTCCAGAATCATATCTGAGTAACTCCACTGAGTCAGAGAGGCTACTCCAGGCTCACTCTCAAACCCACAGTGCCTTTATGATGCCTTCAAAAAACTGAACTGTGGGCAGCCTACTCATATGCTGAGGTCCCTGCCTATCATGCTGACCAGTACTGTTTCATTGGTCCCTTGTACCCCCGGTTGATCTGTTTGTATCCACCTGTTGTTTTATACTTAGACTGTAAGCTCCTTGGGGCAAGGGCTGTCTCGTTGATGTGTGTACAAGACATAGCACAGTGGGATCCTTGCCCGTGACTGGGGCTCCTGGGTGCTATGAGAATACAAATAATAATAGTCAAATCACTATTATAGACAACTGCTGATCACACATCCCCAAATGAGCATCTAAAAGAGTCTTTTCATTTTACTCTGTTGGTAAGTGCTTAACTTTTATGGTTGTTTGAATGTAACCAGGAAGGCGATCCAAAAATGTATCGTGCTTTACTTAATCATCCTTGTTTATCTTCAGTCCAACACATATCTATATTTTTACTATTCTGAGGTTTGGCAAACTTTTTGCATATTCTGACTTTGTAACATATTGCTGGGTCCAGTGGAATCTAGGTTTTACATTTTCTGGTAGACATTTAAAAAAACCACCTCTTGTTTAAAAATGTCACTGTTTTTGTACCAGGCCGTATTGTCAAAAGCATTTAAAAATTAATTCCTGGGGACCTGTTGTAATTAACATTTAAGCATCATTAAAGTTGTTTGTGCTGGTGGTGGGGGTTAGCTGGTTTAATAACCTTTTAAAGATAACCCATTCATGCTGAGAGCTTTGAAATGATCTTGCAGATGTCCCAGAGCTATGGATATGGTTGCTGCTTTTGTTGCTATGATTGCAGACAGCTGTATTGGTAGCTTGGCGAAAGAGGGAACAGTACATCATATGCAATCATGAATTCCTGGACGAAGTGTAGGGCTAGGATTATTTTTCTCTTATTGATTTAACTTAGAACTAATTGTTTTAAGATGACTGCATTAATATCTTTTTGTTCATACTGAGTGACAATGGACTACAATTCCCGTTTTGTTTACTCTGGGCAGTGATTACTTGTTCTACTTGCATGCTGTGCTGATCAATTCTTAGAGATACAACAGGCTAAAAGCATGCAGAAGTCATGGCATCTTTGACTACAGAAACAAGAGCATTAGATACCAGTCATTGCTATAGCTGCAGTACTAAGAGCACAGTAGTGTTAAGGCATCAGATATTTTACTTCAGATGTTTCATAATTTGCTTTTCTCTTTGGTTTTTGCATTGAGATTTAATCAGTGGTCTTGGACTTCAGTAATTGCTTGTAGTAAGCTCTTTCATTTTTGATCATTCATACAGTGTAGGAAAGAGGCTGAACCAGAGGCTGAACCAGAAAAGAAAGCAAAGCCAATGTGAAATATTGAATGAAGATAGTGGACAATTACTACCAACTTGTTCCCAGTCTGAATTATACAGCCTAAGCGGGTAAGTCAAATTTAATTCTCTAACTCATGTTCTCTAGCTATGTGTTGGTGAATGAAATCACTTAATAAATAAGTGTGTGGGGGGGTTATTATTGTCTATTGTATGTGTATGTTTTTATCAAATCTTCCAAAGTTAACACTTCTACATCTAGGTTGTATTTATACAGTGTGCCTGTGTATGCTCTATTCTCATATGTGTATAATCGACACATACCACTATGTAATTCAGGGATTTGTTTCCCTTTTACAATGTGATTTTAGAAACTGTGCATGAATATTTGATCAGTCCCCCAAGATGAAATAAGCTGCTTTCAAGGGTAGGTTATTTAAATGGATTTTATCAAAAATCTCCACTTTTAAAACACATGCCTGTCCGGAAAGGTTACTTTAGTAGTGCCTGGGATGTGTGATCAGAAGCCTGATCACAAAGATTAGATTACATTGTGTACAGTATGAAACGTATTGGGCGCCTTCCCTCTCTTAGTTGGTACATGCTAAATGAGAGTGATGATGAGAATCAGAGTCTGCATGCGATGGCTAGTGTAAAATGTCTGCAGTAGACTGTTTGCCCAGTGATTCAGATATTCATTACTGGAACCATTTTTGTTGTGATTTTTAATTCTTAAAAAAGCGGGCTACTGACAGTATTGATTATGCCCAGTTACAATGTGAGCAGCTGCTCTGCATGCTACCCTGCAGAGCTCTACCTGCACCCCCCCCAAACCTGCTGCACATTTCTCGTCAGTTTCTTGATTGCCTATGACAAGCGCTAGCCAGTTAGGTCAAATATTGTGAGGGTTATTTTGATGTGCACAAAGATCTATTCAGAACAACACTGAGATTGCCTAACGCGTTTAAATTTGTGACCTAAGCTAGATATGTGCTGAGGCTCCCAGAGGTGAAAGTCTTGAATATATGAACCCCAGTGCACCACCTAGCTCCTACAGGGTTTGTTTTTTATAATCCTCTGCTAACAGTTTAACTCTAGCAATCATCCATCCTTTGTCGTAGCACATCTTCAATTGTCCATATGTTAAAAACATGAAGACATGTCTAATGTGTAACTTCAGTGAGAATGATGTATGTTTTGCTATATCATCTGACATGGCTATGAAAGCTAACCTGAATTTCTTATAAAAGAAGACTAAAGATGTTCCTATAAAATTACTTCGAAGTTATAAAACTGCTACCAGCCAATTTAAATATCCCTGCATTTGGAGCAGTTTTGAATCATGTGAGTTAGAGCTGGAAAAGACCCTGTAGATGATCAAATCTATCGCCTTCCCAATGCAGGATTATTCTGTGATTTATTGAGTCTAGTTTCCATTAATTCCCTTGGGAGACAGCTCTCCAGCTTTATAAGATCACAGTACTAGGAAGTTTTCTGTGATATGCAAGCATACATTTTCCCTTTCCTTTTTTTGGAATCTAATAACTGCTTATTACTTACCCCGTTGTGCTGTCCTAAATACAGTAATCCTCGGCAATATTTTGCATTTTACAAACATTGTATGAACATGCTGACCAGGACTCCAGTGAATTTGCATTACATTATTTCCAACTATTACTTGGCTGTTGTGTGTTTAGTTCATGCAATGTTTTATGTACTTCTGTTAGTAAATAAAAAATAGTCCATTGAACATTTTTAAGGTCATTGATGACCTGATATGGGATCAGTGTGGATATGGTACTATTGCCACATAGAAAAATGGTGTCACTGAATCACTGCAAGTTTTACAGCTATGTTTACTCAACCTCCTCTTGAGCTCTCTCTCCTTGGATAAAGAGAAATACCCATGACATATGGTCATAAAGATGTATATTTATCATATATCATACATAAAATAATAATAGGTAGCTCTTCTATAGTACTTTTCATCAGCAGATCTCAAAGTTCTTTACAAATGAGCCAGATATTGTTATCCTTATTGTACTGATGGGGAAACTGAGGCACAGAGCAGTTAAAGTAACTTACCCAGCGTCACCCTGCAGGATAGTGGCAGAGCAGGAAATAGAACCCAGGTCTCTTGACACCCCATCTAATGTTCTAGCCATTGGGAAATACTGTCTTTGTACCTGCATATTGATTTTAAAGATTAGCTATGGCTAACTCATATAAAAACAACCCATGGGTAATTAAAGAGACAAAGTGGGTGAGATAATCTTGTTTACTGGACCGACTTCTGTTGGTGATGAGACAAGCTTTCAAACTACACAGATCTCTTCTTCAGCTGTGGGAAAGATACTAAGAGTGTTACAGCTAAATACAAGATCAAACAAATAGAATATGTACTAACTACTAATGCTAAACTAAGGGATCATTCAAGGTGATGTGGCCTGTAACCCATCAGCCTCTCCAAGTTCAGCATCAGGAGCAAGACCACACACTAGGCCCCATCAACTGAAAGTGGCATCAGACCCTGCCAGTACAACAGATGCAAAACCTGCACACACATCTCCACTTTACAATGATCAACATCCCCCACAACACACCTTTCAAGATCCATGGCTCCTACACTTGCCTGTCACAACATGTGATGTACTTCATCCAGTGAACTAAATGTTCCAATAACAACTATGTGGGTTGAAACCAGACAATCACCATACTCTCAAATGAGCATACACAGGAAAATGATGAAAGACAAAAACATCACATCACCTGTGGGTGAACATTTTTTTTCACAAAGCGATCACTCTATATGTGATGTATCAGTCCTCATCCTCAAAGGAAACCTGCACAACACTTTCAAAAGACAAGCCTGGGAGCTTAAATTCGTAACTTTGCTAGACACTAAAAACCATGCCCTTAATAAAGACACTGAATTTATGGCTTATTACAACAATCTGTAACCAACTAATCCCCACTTTTTGTCCTGTGACTGCAGGGATGCTAATGGTCCCCTTTCCCCTGGAATGGTCCTTTAGAATAAGTGCTAACTATTTATGCTAAACTATATGTTCGATCTTTTATTTAGCTGTGACACTCAGAGTACCTTTCCCAGACCTGCAGAAGAGCTCTGTGCAGCTTGAAAGCTTGTCTCTCTCACCAACAGAAGTTCGTCTAATAAAAGATTGCCTTACCCACTGTGACAGGATCAGACCAAATGGCTACAGGAAAGTGTTAAAAGGCAGATATATTAGTCCCAGATTAAGTAGATCCCTTTTCCCTGGGTAAGTAACAGGGGCAGTTCCAGAACAAGCAGGAACTTGCTGGAACCAACTAAGGCAGGCAGGCTAATTAGGACACCAGGAGCCAATTAAGAGTTAAAAAGGACCTCACTTCAGTTTGTAGTGTGCATGTGAGGAGCTGGGAGCAAGAGGCATTAGGAGCTGAGAGTGTGAAGACATATTGCTGGAAGACTGAGGAGTACAAGCATTATCAGACACCAGGAGAAAGGTCCTGTGGTGAGGATAAAGAAGGTGTTGGGAGGAGGCCACGGGGAAGTAGCCCAGGGAGTTGTAGCTGTCGTGAAGCTGTACCAGGAGGCACTCTAGACAGCTGTGATCCACAGGGCCCTGGGCTGGAACCCGGAGTAGAGGGCGGGCCTGGGTTCACCCCAAACCTCCCAACTCCTGATCAGACATAGGAGGAATTGACCTGGACTGTGGCTTCTACCAGAGGGGAAGGTCTCTGGACTGTTTCCTGACCCACATGGTGAATCTCTGAGGCAAGCAAATCCACCAATAAGCGCAGGACCCACCAAAGTAGAGGAGGAACTTTGTCACACCACCTTGTCTCGCTAATATCCTGGGACCAACACGGCTACAGCAACACTGCATACATCCATGGATAGAACAGTAATCCTACTACAATGGTCCTTGGAAGGATGCTGTTCAAATGTTTGGTACTTAAAGTTATTTTGACCCTGAGGTTACACTAGTATCTTTCTCATATGTACGTAGCAGGCCTCATTCACCACTGCGAAACTCCAGCTGCACAATGCTGTAACGGTTGAAGTCAATGGAGCTGTGACATAGATTTTTAAGGGCCAAAGCAACCATCATGATTATCTCATCTGACCTCCTGCATATCACAGCTTCCCAGACGGATTGCCTGTGTGCAACACAATGGTCCAGCCGTCCATCCCTAGCACATGGGGGACTGGGATCTCCTTTAACAGAGCATCACCCAGCAGTCAGAACTGATGGAAAATCAAGACTGCTGACATTTAGAGAAGATTTGTTCAGGCTCTGCCACCAGCAGAGGCTGAATTCTGCTTCTTATAAAAGAGGTGAGGGTGGTGGCAGGGTCCACCGGGGCCAGTTAATGTATGACACGCTAGTGTGCACTTGCATTTACACCCCCTGGTGTGGATAATGCACCGTGTAGGTCAGCCCTTAGAATGGCATTGACAGGCCAGTACGGAGATTGTTTCGTCTGGCTCTAGATCGGAAGGCAGCCTATTTAGTTACACAGGCCTAGATTCTCAAAGGTGTCCAGGTGCCTAACTCCAGTTTATATCAGTGGGAATTAGGTCTGTAGTGTAGACATAACCTTACAGCAGCACCACTGTACCATGTAGCCACTCTCTACCGATGGAAGAGAGCTCTCCCGCTGGCATAATTAAACCACACCCAACAGGCAGCGGTAGCTATGGAGTGCATCTCCTGCTGGCGTAGCACTGTCGATACTGGTGCTTTTGTCAGTGCATCTTATGTCGGTCGGGGGAATAGGTGTTTTTTCAGTCTTGATATGAGTGTAGTTCACACTGTTGTTCTTAGTTTTTTAATGATTTATTGGGATCAGCCGGAAGTAGCAAGCATCTAATGCCACCGTTGCTTATTCTTAATTGTAGTATGATGGCATTTCTAGGCTTGAGAAGTCCCATTCAGTACCAAATAGAACTGCTTGACTTATTCGTTATGAATGAACTTAGTCCTTTTCTCTTGTTGTTCTCAAGGCATTTGCAAACCATTCATCATCTCTGCAAATGCAAGGGGAGATTTTCAGAGGCGCAGATGGGAGTTAGGTGCCCAAGTTCCTTCGACTTTTGGTGAAAGTTGGGTGCTTCCTGGTTCCCTGGACCTCTGAACATATCCCCTGTGTACACTATTCACAAGTATCTGCTCAGCCACTTCGACAAACTATTTCCAGCCCTGGACTATTCATGAAACTTCCCCTTTTACTATTTGCAGCACATGACTGCTCACTTTTCTCATGTGGGGTAGCCTCTGATCCATGACTGGATGCCTGGAACTTTTAAACAGGAGCAGAGTGAATTGAACTATTTTGTGAATGTTTGCAAGACCCTTTGTGTTACTAATACATTTGGGGCTGATTCTTCCCACATGCTGCTGTACAGGAGAAGCCATATATTGAACTCAGTGCAGGGTAAAGTGGATGTGAGCGCAGATGCCCTTTCTGTTTCAATCTGTTGTGTGGTGGAATATAGGGAAGGAGGTTATCATGGGGCATCACGAGGGGATCTTTGCCATCACTCTGAGCGACTGAGAATAAAAGGAACTTTGGTAAGGTGCTGAGTCACCTTTAAATATTAATAACATGAGACTGTAGGATCTGAAGATCTCTGGGGGCAACACACCAAATCCAACCACCTCTTTAAACATATCTTCAGACGTTCATTAGAAACTCATTGAACTAATGGCAAGATTCTAAACAGGGGGTTAATGTGAGCACACCCTTAACAGCCATTTTTTAAAATCATTTTATTTCACTGACTGAACCTTTGCTCATATTTTCAGTTAAAACTCCTGATTGATCCGCTCACTGCATCAGTAAAGCAGAATGCTTTTTGCACTTGTCGTATGTTTGCCGTTAAAATCAGCACTTACTGACAGTTTCCACATCTGGTTCATGGAGTATCGGGGGCAGATCCATGCATGCCGCTCCAGATGTAACCAATGTGATTCCACTATGTAGGTGGGGAGAAAAGGATTTGGGACACCCATGCTGAGTGTTCACGTCCCCTGTGTGGCATAGAAACCAAATTTTGGGGGGCTCTCTTCATACCCCCATGTAGCAAGGTATGGGGAACTAGGACTAGGGGGAAATCTTCCAATATATGGATCCACTGGATATTGCCCCAGTAGGGGACGACTGCAGCACCATGCAGAGCGATTCCACTGCTGCTCCACAGCTGGATGGGACGGAGGGGTCCTTCCAACCCTGCTTCCTGCTGCCCCTACAGAAACCCCCTTCCACTAGACCTGGCATCTCCTATGTGTTACTTTGCAGGGAGGGGGGAGAAAAGAGGAGGATCATTTAGCTCTATTTCCCTCTACTGCAAATAGGAAAAATAATTCCAGAATTTCAGGTAAATGTAGATTTTATTTTTATTGTAACCTCTATAATATTACAAGATTCCTTGGTCCAGTGAATGGAACACTGGACTGTAATTCAAAAGACTTGGATTGTGTTCCTGCCTCTGCTATTGATCTGCTGTGTGATCTAGGCAAAGGCACTGTTCCTGTCCTCTGCCACCCTTTGTCTGTCTCATCTGTTTTGACTAGCTCTTCGGGACAGGGACTGTCTTACTCTGTGTTTTGTACAAGTACTTAGTGCACAGGGGCCATAATTTCAGTTCAGGCCGCTGAGCTCCACTAAAATGCAAATAAATAATAACGAAAAAGCAAGATAACTTTTTTGTGTGCAGTCTCACTGCCCCTATACTCCATGGTCATCATACTCAATGAAAGACAATTCTGGAGATCTTAGAAGGCCTGCTTTGCCTTGCATCTATTTTTTATTTTTTTTGCTCATTAGTTGCAGAGATGCTACTCACACAGAGCTCTGTTCTTGTTTGCACACATGGGTGTGCTGATTTAACAAGGAAGTCTCCTTGTCACATGTCCCAATTATCTCGAGTCTCTGTGCATATGTTCATCATTCAGAGGCCTCATCTGTTTGTAGTACCTCGTTAGCCTGGGAAATGTGTGAGATTATTTGTAAATGGATGCTTCCGTGTTCAGAATGTCTGCTTTGCCACCATTCACCAACGGGAATGGAAGACTTAGAGGCCTTGGAGAGTTGGCGTTGAGCTTTAAATCTTAGAGGCAAATTAAAGCCAAAGAGCAGCAATTACAGGACAAGAAAGTGTTTAGCAGAAAAGCTTTTATGACAATAAATGGTAGGGCCAAATTGTTAGGTCCTGATTCTGCAATCCTGCATGTTCTGGTTGAATTTAGGGAATATCAGCATCACTTTACATACACAGAGTATAAATCCCTCTTCCCAATTCTCATTTAATCCAAACTCTCCCCCTCCCCTTAAATTTTTTTTTACCAGAATTTTTTTTACCAGAATTGTTGTTTTTCCCACAATGTTCCCTGGGTATTAAAAACCCACATTTTGGAGCTCTTATTCCTCCCATTGGCTGGCACTCATAGAGGTGGTCCCATCGGTGTCCACATCATACCCCTCCCGCCCATTGATGTCAATGGGACTATCTCTGTGAGCAACAACTTGCCAATGGAAAGGCTCTAAAATATGGCCCTTCCTGTTCTTGGTGTGGGGCTGGCCTACCTTAATGAAAGTCTGTTGCTGCACAAGTCTTGCTGTGTGTGTTACAAGGATGCGTTTTGAATGGATGAAGTTAGCGTAGCAAACCCATATCCAACGGCTGCATTGCCTTCTCTCTAGGAACTGCCACGTGAAAATGACACAGCAAATGCAGAACTTGAACCTTTCGCAGACAAAAAAGAACAGTGGGCCATCTTCTCCGAATGCTGCTAAACGACTGTATCGCAACCTCTCTGAGAAGCTGAAAGGGAGTCACGCATCATTTGATGAGGCAAATTTCAGGGCCAGATCAGATCGACTTAGTCTCCGAAAGACTTCTGTGGTAATTACTTAATTTTTAATAAACTGTCATGTTAGCTAATTTCACCTTGACCTCTCTTCTCTGTTGTATACCTTTCCTCATCCTTCTTCATCTGCATTTTGTCTGTTCATGGACCTGCTCTACACACCTATTGCTGAGCTTATGTCAGAGGAATCCCACTGATGTGAAGCATATGCTAATAAGCACTATGCTTGACAACGTTTGCTCTGCAGAGCAGATATTGATTTTTTTTCTTGTGGGCCAGATTCTGGGGCACCCTTACAATACCAGTTCTTTATTCCATGAGAAGTCCACTTTTAAGGAGTAAGGTTCTACACAGCATGAGTAAATGTGGCAGAATCTGGCCCTATAGATAAGGAAAATGTCTAGCCCACCTTGGAAATATAAGAAACGATCATTTTCTCTAGAAGTTTGATGTATGCGCCAATGTCTCTCAACAGCCAAGGAAGTAACAGTCGAATAAATAACTTTTAAGTGCCAGGGTCACAGGCTAGGATGGTGAGCACCAGATCAGAACCTAGACAGAGAGCCAAGGACCCCCATGCATCAAAGCTTTTGGCACTCTCCTGTAGTCGCAAAGCCCATCTATGGCCTTGATTGTACAAGATGCTGAGCCCAACACGTAGGCACTTGCTTAACCAAGCGCATGACTACTCCCATTGACTTCAATGGGGCTACTGTGACACAGCCTCATGGACTGCGTTCTGGCAGGCTGGGACAAACAGGCAGAGACCCCCGTAGAACGACACAGGCATGGGCTCAGTAAGCAACACAACCTCATCTATTACTGGAGGGAGGTGCCGAGGCAGCTGCCCTCCTGCTGCTGGTGTTGCTGAAACAAAACAGGTTTCCTCCCCTCCAGAGGCAGGAAGGACATGTCCTTGGATTTCTACTCCGAATTGCTTCCTGAGGGAAGGAGGAGCAGCCACCTTGAGGGGCTGCCTGTGGATGTGCCAAGAAATACCCGCTCACCCAGCCAGCACGGTAACGATGCCTGGGCTTAAAGTTAGGTGCTGTGCTGGGTCAGGGCTAGCATGCTCAGCACCTTGCAGGACCGCACTACCTAAGGCCCATATTGCTAATGGGAACCGTATGACTGGCCACAAAAAGATGTATGGCTTAGATTTCCTTAACACGTGCAAATCTGCCTTATAGGTAAGAAAAATTGCATGCAGCAATACAAGTGCTGAAACCCTAGGAGAGTTAATTCAAAACAATCACAGCCTGTAGATCAGGCTAGATGTTTCCTTCAGGAAGTTACAGGGCTAGATTCAGCCTGGCCCTGTTAGAGGGGCATGGCAGTAGAGAGGGCATCAGCAGACTGCTGTTTTCTTACATGGCCTGCAGAAGAGCTAGGCAGAACTGCAGCCCTTGTGCACTGGACATGACAGGAAGGCTCTGTCCCTGTTCCTGTGGTGGGCACAGGGCACTGGCTGTCTCCATGACCCCTCCTGTCTTCCATGCACTGGCATGAGGAGCTGCCTGGCTGTGGGAGAGGTAAGCAGCTGTGCATGGGCTTGGTAATGGGAACACAGCCTGTAGGCTTCAGGAATTTCTTCTCTGAGGCACAGCACCACCTGAGGCTGCCATTGGGTCAGAGCAGCTGCACCCCTCCCCTTAACAGGAGCTGCACGTAAATGGCACTATCTAGTCCATGGAGAGGGGTTTGTACAATAAAGTTTGGATTTGCATCTGGATCCACTTTGGGGCACATTTGAATTTAGGAGGGTTTGCTACAGGCCTAGGTATAGGAGTTAGCTGTGGGAAAAGCCTAATGTGTCATGATTTCCACCCCATCCTCTGCCCCCCTCCTTTTTTTTTCTTGCCAGGTTTTTTTTATCTTTTGTATGATTATTGTGCTGCCAAAGGCACTGCAATACCAGGCTGAGGCATGGAGTGGATGGAACAAGGTCCTAGCCCAACTCCCTGTTCCAAAAATCCACTTATTATGCAGTCCCAGACAGGAAACAGGTCAGATCTTAAACTGGTAAGATCACATGGGTAAATCTGTTCTTAGCCAAAAGGCTGAGGAGCACATGACAGCTGTGTAGACTGGACTCCTCTGTCACCTAGTGAGCTGCTGGCTTGCTCACTTACTGCCTACCACCCTTCTCAGATCTGACCTGTCAGGACCCTGTCTAGGCATGGGAGTGTTTGTTTCAGTGCTTGGCCTTACTGACAAAACTCTATGGCCAGGTATGATGTGGACAGTTGTATAATGGGAAATAGATCGAGACTCACTACTTTTATGTCCTCCAATCCATTATGCAACCATGAAAGTGTAATGGCTTTTTGTCATGACTGATCTGCCGTAGGCCAAAAGCTAGAGGTGAACGTTTCTATATCCCATCAGTAATTCAGAGCCTGAGCCAACACCTATAAAAGTCAGTGACAAGATTCCCACTGACCTCTGTGGGCTTTGGATCAGGTCCCTGCTGAGCAAGCCAATCAACCAACTATCTATTCTTTTCAGTGTTCACTGTGGAAAATAATCAGGAAACCACAAGTAAGGAGTAAAAATATGAGGGATCAAGGCGTTAGCTGATACTTTTTTTAATCCTAAACCTCAATTTAAAGGACATTAATTAAAATCAATCTTCCAGATGAGAGAACAGGATTTTTAGACTCTTCGCTCACCTTCCACTAGTGAACAGTTTTCTCTTCATTTTTTCTATGAAACACTTTCCATTCAAAACATTTATTGTCCTGCCAGAGACATAGCCACCTCCCAGAACTGCTTTATTCTCACTCTCATGTTTGTCAAAGCACTTCCTTGCTGGAACTAGTCCAATATTTTGATTCCAACTCTAGGACCAGACATGGACTTTCCTAGCTAACCCAAAGCAAATAGCTACACACGACCATTTTTAAACACTCAGCACTAAATCACTTCACTGGAACATAGCTCCTGCTTACCGCAAAGCAGCACGGTGGTTCTTTTCAATATGTACATTTTTGCATCTGTGTAACACCCTCCATAAATTAATCTTGTCGTGCAACTATTAAGGGAGGAAAAACTTGAGAATTGTCCCTAAACTGCATTTGATTGTTTGTAGCTGGATCATCAGATACTGTTTGCTCCCAGTGATGTTTTCACAGTGGAGAAATATACTGTGCTCTAGTGGGTGCAGATGAAGTCAGAAGGTGCTTTTGAATCATTTTGATGGTACCAGCTGGTCTGAAGCTGAACATTTCAGTCTGATGAGGTCACAGTGCTCCTTTCCCCCATTTGAATTCCATCCCCAGGAGCTGCAGGTGACTGAATGGTATAGCAAAGACTAAGGGATGTTTTAAATAAGAGTTTGGTGCAGTATTTGCATTAACTGATGTAGAAGGTAAAGATATTTCTTGTTTGCAAACTGCAAAACTCACAGGAAGGATGGTCTAGTGGCTACAGCACTTCACTGGGGCTTGGGTTCAAGTCCGAGCTCAGTTGCAGACATCAAGTGCAACCTGAGGCAAGTTACTTAATCTACCCTTTCCATTCTCTAAAATAAGAAGCGATATTTTGCTCTCACACAAGTGTGTTATGAGAATAAAACCCATTAATCATTGCAAGATGCTCAGATATGATGATGAAGGCCATATAAGTACCTAGGTAGACAGAATAGATCACAATTTCCATTATTATTTTTCTCAGTGTTCAAAACTACTGGACAATTATTTCATGCAAATACTTTTCAGCCTATTGGGTGCTTCTGACTTGTTCATTCAGGATATTTGCAATTTGGCCTCTGCTGTTTTGATTGGATGCAGCAAGTAGGTTCCTATGCATGCTCTTTTCTTTGTCTAGATGAAAGCAACTCTGCATCAGATTTTCAGTATGATTATGAACTTTCGTATTTGCATTTTGGGTTGGACTAATTTAGGCCCCAATTCAGCAAAGCATTTAAGCATGTGTTTAGGTGCATCCCTGTTCAGTAAAGCATTTAGGGCCACATTTTTAAAGGTATTTAGGCAACTAAAGATATAGATAGGAGCCTAATATGATTTTCTGAGCAATGTCTATATAAATCTCACTGGGCATTTATTGGCATCTTTAGGTACCTAAATATGTTTGAAAATCTGACCTGTTAGCCTTTGCTTAACTTTATGCATTTATTTAAGTCCCATGAACATCAACAGAACTTAGGCATTCATTTAAATTTAAGCACATGCTGAAATGCATTGAGGAATAGGGATGGTTTGCTGAATTAAGGGTTTATTGAGGCTGAGTTTAAAAAAAAAAATCAAAGTTCCCCAATAGTATTTGCAGTATTCACCCAGAACTTGTTTTAGGTGCAGCAGCTGTATAGCGCCAACCCTGCTGTCTGGTATCATACATATAAAAAGATTATATGTTTGAATAAGAAAGGGCCAAATTCTACTCCCAGTTATAGGCTAGAAATCCAGAGTCACACCCCTGACTTCAGTTCAGCTACATAACTCACACTGCACAATTTGGCTCCAAATTATAAAGCTCTATTATTTTTTCTGCTTATTCCTAATGCAAGGATTGCCCCATATGATGTAATGTCTTTAAGACTGATTTTGAGCTTTGAATGTAATATGAAGACAAAGTAAGTTGATAATATTTGGTTCTTAAATAGTGCTCCATAAACACTAGTCAGATAATCTTCATTGCACTGGTATTGTTTCTGTTTTCAAATTGGATGAACATGCAGGTGCTTCTGACGTATATTCCAAAATTCATTTTGAATTTTTCTTTCTCTTAATGTATGTGACAGTAAAATAGAGAACTCAAATATTCACATGAAATTAACTTGACAGGGATACCGACTTGACTGAAATGAATTTTTTGTAAAGTCCAAACAAATATGCCTGGAGAAACAAAAAGTGACATTATTTGCCAACCCTAATTTTTAATATAAAGGTGGTTTTGGTAGGTTATAGTTCATCGTTCACAATCCTTGGCCTTAAAGCTGCAGGGAGAAAAGGAGTGTAACCCTTTTGTTCTTCTTATCTGGAATGTTAATGACCCAATTTAAAACATGTTAAATGTGCCTAGACAGCAGAGTGATGGCAATCTATTAAATACATGTAATAATATCTAATTCCCATTGACTCCAATTGGAGTTGAAGACACTCCATGTGTTTCAGGATCCATGCCACTAACGAATAGGTTTTGTCTTGTCTGAGCAAAGAGTTTCATCATCTCAGATGGGAGGGGAACCTCACAAACACATGAAGAAAGTGCTGAGTTTTCATTTCAGAGTGATCCAAATCAAGCATTAGAAAAGCAGGGGAACAGATGTGTGGAGCTGCTGTGTAGTGCAAGGCAACTGCTGCATTGCAGTAAAAATTCCTCTCCTTTTAGGCTTTGCCTTACAATTGAGAAATACATGACAGGATCTTTTCTTACATTTATTTTAGACCTACCCTCACCAGTGAAAGTTTGCCTTTAAAACTGTGCTAATTATGATTTAGATAACTAGAGGATAATCTCTATCCATCTGCCATTCATTCATCTATCATTTGAGGATTTTTCTCTTGCACCCTTCCCACTAGCATCAAAGCCCTGGGTGGGTATATGAAATCTGGCTAATAGAATTCCTCATATTAAATACAAGGAGAATTAATTAGTTACCTTGAGTGTCTATCCTGAGTAATATTTATGAAATGGAGTTGCTTGGAAATTGTCAGAGAAAAATGTTTACATCTCAGTTTTGTATCATGGGCTCTCAAGATAAAACATACAAAAAGACCTGTTTTGAAAGCAACAGTTGTAATCTATTATACAACCTCCTTAGAAAGGATTGAAAAGCTTAAAACAAATGTGTTTTATTTGTGGTAGCTGAGGTGAAATGAAACAGGTGAAAAGTTTGAGTGCAGACAATTTTAAATACTGCTAATCTCTGTTATGGTTGGCCACCATATCTACTGTATCACAGTAGTACTACTTACAGTAGCTGTCCTTTTAAACTTTTAGATAACATTGTCTCAGTAGTTCCAATATTTGTTGTGTTTCCCATGTTGAGCAATGTCCATGTTTTCTCTAACCAGAAGGTGCGCTGTACTGTTATAGTCTTTTTAATAAAGTTATTGTATATGGATTGAGGTAGTGGTTTGCTTGTTTAGAACATTATAGCTAGAGCAGGTCAAACATTTCTAACTAAGTTCTTCCATCAGAAAACGCCATTTTGTTGAAAACTAAACTTTGTGCTGGAAAGAGAAGGTTTCAACAAAGGTTTGTTTTTAAAAAAGACAAAACTTTGAAACAAAGTGTTTTTTGATAAGGTCAAAACATTAGGAACATTTTGATTTTTCATTTCAAAATGTATATTATAAATTATAATATTTTTTTAAAAGTTGAAATGGGAACGAAACATTTCAATTGATCCAAGACAAACAAATTTTGAAAATTTTGTTGGGTTTTTTTTTTTTTTTGGTTGGTTGATTGGGGGTTTTTTGGTCTTTGATCTGCTTCAGAGCTCATATCTATTGCACTGAGGTTGGGCATCTCATTCTGGTACATAACGTACATCACAGAGCCTACCACATAATGTGGAACAACTAGCAGAATATTAATACAACAATTCCCTTGACTGGTATTAAAGATATACTAGCAGAACTGTCTTGAAAAGCTAGTATAGGCCTATATCCACCAAAGTATCCATTAATTTTTGGGTGCCCAACTTTAGACATCTTGAGCCTGGTTTTCAGAGGTGCAAATCACCCACAGCTCCAGCTGAGTTCCATGTTATCAGAGCTTCCCTTTCACAGGCAATGATTATTTTCTTGTAGAGGTCCACAGATGCCTCCTTGGAGTCTCCATAATCCCTTCATTTATCCCCTTTTTACTCTCCCATGCTCTACCAGGCCTCTTCCTGCAGCAATGAGGGCCTGAACGCAGAGTTCAGCAATGCTTCTCCTTCAGTAGGCCAAATGGGAGTGCTAGTGAGTATGCTGAGCAGGCTGCCGCTGTAACATTTCCGCTTCCAGCAGTGAGGGAAAGCCAAGCTTCAGTCCTGAATCTCTCTCTCGCTCATATCTAAGTACTTCTTTAATGCTCCCCTCAACACAGTACATCCACCCAAACCGTAGCTCCCTTGCATGGCATCATGCTGAGCTCTCTTTGCACAGCTGGGCCAGTTGCTTCTAATAATTCACTTTTAAAAGAAGAAAGCTGTTGGGTAATTATCACAAAGGGACATTGAAAGGGAGTTTAAAGTAACTTGGCAAATAACATTTCACCACTGTAGAGCACTAGAAGGATGTTTTCATAAACAAAAACCCTGCAGGCCGTGTTAGCTTCATGCACCTGCTTCTTTCCAGCTCAATTAAGGAATGATATGTTTCTTTGCATCCTACCATTTTTCATTTATCACTTCTCTTAGTTCTTATATTTTTGTTGAGGGGAAAAGGGGCCTCACTGTTCTTTTCTAGCCTAGAATAGCAGAGAAGATGCTAATACATGGTATATCCTTGGGTCCTATTTTTCAGGTGCTCACCCATTCAATCTGCATTTTTCCGAGTACCACACAGATACACATATTTGCCGATATTTTGGAGGTACCCAGACAGTTAATCTACTTCAGTCCCATCCCCTATTCTTACGTAATGATGACAAGCTCCACTGAGTTTCAAGGCCTCTCCTAGTCAACTTTTTCTCTGGAAGCTGGATGTGAAATATTAGGGTATTTAAAAATGGCCTAGAACTTGTCTTCACTGCAACAGTTACCTTGAAGTGGTACACTCAAGTTATTGCAGTTGAGCTAACCTACCCTAGCTCGAGTGAGATTGGCTACACAGCACAGCAATAGTCAAGCAGCACAGAGTGACTGCATGAGCAGTAGTTTGGGTATGTCTATACTGCAAAGTTATTCCAGGTGATCGGCATGTGGGTTAGCCTGGCCAGTATGTGAGCATTTCCCCTGCAAAGCCTTACCTGCGTTACTGTATCCTACCTACTTCTGCTGTCACTTGTGTGTCTCTGGGGGTATATCCCAGGGTTCTTTGTGCTGAGACAGTCTAAGATTCTTTCGCAGTCGTTTCTGTCAGTTGTGGGAGAACTTGTCTGTCCCTTGGGGGAATTGTGGGAAGGGTGTTGAAGGGCCATCAGGACTTATGTGATCTTGCTTGAGTCCTCACTGCAGAGTGGGTGGATTCCAGCCTGAGCTTTCACCCATACCCCCAGCTGTTGAAGCAAGCACAGGTTCAAAGCACAAATAAGCACATGTTTGGGGGGTTTATGGTAGAGGGATGTGGGCAACAATGCATGCATGCGCTAGTATTGCAGCGCAGACAGACCATTTAACTTGAGCTAGAGGTTTTTTTTGTGGGAATGGGAGTCAGGTTATGAGCAAAACTTGAGTTATAACTCCAAACTCTTACAGCAGTGAAGAGAAGCCAGACATGCTGCTAGCATGCAGAGCCCACTGCCTATCATGCTGTCAAATATTTATTTATTTATATATTTATTTATTTTTACTGCTACTCCCCCGTCGGTCTATATCCATCTGTTGTCTCTTGTCTTATAATTAGATTGGAAGCCCTTTAGTGCAGGGACAATCTTTTTGTTTGTTTTTTTACATAACCTAGCTCAGAAGTCTCCTGCTTCACGACTAGGGCTTCTTGGTGCTATAGAAAAACATCATCATAATAATAAGCCCTGAAGAGTTCAGAATTTATGAGCAATTTCAGAGCCAGTGTCTGGTACCAGCTCATGATAAAGCTGCAAGACACTTTCTGAGTTTTGCTTTGTTTTAGTTGGATGCTGATTACCTTGGGTTACGTCCTCCAGGTTTTTGCTTTGAGTTTTGGGGGTTGAAAAACCTCAGAGTCAAGCCCTCTGTCAAATCCACAAACTTTCACCCAGTTTCACATGTAAATCTTAAAAGATCACTTCTGTGGCTTGGTTTCAGGACAAACCTGTAAATCGGTTCAGATTTGCTTTGGGAGGGTTGCGAACCTCATTGAACCTTCCAACAAACCTGAACTGAGTTCAAGGGTATAATGAAACCTGAAGCAAGGGGAGATGGGCTTTGTTGAAAACAATTTGCACATCTGCAGGGGAAGCTAACATACTTGTAGGGCCCTTCTTCTAGTCTTTACGCTTGGGCTATAGGATTGGACCAGTGGTCCCTCGAACAGGATACAAAGTAAAACTTGTGGTTTCCATGGGAAGAATTGTAACTAATTTCTGCTGTTGCTGATGTACAGAATTTCCAATGCAACGAAGCTATGTTTGAGGCGGTGGAACAGCAGGATTTGGACGCTGTTCAGATTCTCCTCTATCAATATACACCAGAGGAGCTGGATCTAAACACGCCGAGCAGTGAGGGATTAACTCCCTTGGATATTGCCATCCTGACAAACAACGTGCCTATCGCTAAGATCCTCCTGAGGATTGGCGCAAAGGAAAGCCCACACTGTAAGTATAGCAGAACACAAATTGTGTTGCTCCAAATAATCCATACTAAGGGCTTCCTCTTGCTCTAAGAGGCTTAATTAAATTACATAAAAGAGAAAAATCTGTCTGCTTTTGTTTGTAAGAGGAATACAAGCAGCAATGGCATCACGACAATGGGGGATAGTTGCAGGAGTATTGGCTTCCTGAGCACAAGCTCAGCAGGTCGTTCCTGTCTCGTGTTAGCAACTGGTTGCAACCTGCCAACCCAGCAAATCCCAACCTGAGGACTTACTGTAAGTGGATCTGGGGATAAAGTTAGCTGTTTGCCTTGTCCCATCAAGAGGGAACACACCAAAGTCACCTGGGAATGGCTTCAATAATGTCCAGACATAGCTGCTCACTTTCGCTGGTTCAGTGTGTCACACATGAGTCTACATAGGTATAGCTGTGTAGGCACATGAAGACATATGTTTTCCATGTAGGCACAGGATCCATATTTATCAAAGTTATTGTTATGATAGTAGTTAGTGTGAGACACCCTAGTGCGCACTAGAATTTACACCCCTCAAGTGCAGATAGCATAGATGGTGGTAGGTTATATGATGCTATAGGATTAGGCATCATTAAATACTTGACAATTACCAATTATAGCAGCTGATGTTACCCTGGTATTTGCAGTAATCTCCATTCTAAGTATTAGTTTTATGTTTTGAGGCTTGTTTAACCCTTCATTTTAAGGTTCTTTGGGATGAAAGGTGCATAGCAGAAAGCAAAATCTATTAATTGACTGCATCCCCTCTCTGAGTCAAACGGCTCTATGGACCTGTCTGCTGTAGGTACATTGTCTGCAAAGGTCCCATTGCTGCTAAAACTGGTTCACATCCACTAGTGTTAGCAACATTGCGAGCCCTAGCATAGATGTACCAAGACAAGTGGCAAATTAACCATTTACTGTCTCTCAGTAGAGACCAGATGTTTTTCTAAAGCATATGCTGTACTTCAACTATAGGTAGGGCTTCTGATTTTAGGTTTTAAGTAAAAAACACCTATAAAACACCCCAAATACAAAAATAAATAATGTTTATCCTATGAAGAGCCAAAAAAAACCCCCTAGAAATGGTTACTCAATTCAGGTTGACTTCCCTGCTTTCCCTGTAGTCTGTGTCCCTGGTCCCTGGCTTGTATCTAACATTAATTCATGCTAGGTACTTTAAATCTGTCTCAGCTACTGAGTGCAACCAATTCCTACATTCCAATGGACACTCCATAGATAGGGAGGACTGTGTACACACACAGAATTTACACTTCTGTATTACAAATTGTGGATGCAATTTAAAAAATTACTAACAATTTTAAAAATCCATTGTGCTCGAAGATGGAAATTACTATTCTTGACATCATGAACATTGTACTTTTTGACTACATTGGAATATTAATATGATGGGAAAGGATACAATCTCTCTAAATAATGGTAAGCGTATTTGTATTTTTTTTTTTTATTAAATATCAGCTTCTCTTGCTGGTAAATATGCATTATAAAAAATGTCAGCCTAGTGCCTGGGAGAGGTATGTGAAATGCACTACATGCTAAACCAGGGATCCGTAACAAATATACAAAACTGAAACTAACATGTAAGTCATTTTTATACATATAATAAAAATTAAAGCTGATCCTATTTAAACAAGAATTTTAGGATGTACTCCCCCCCAAAATCTTCTCATTATAGTATATAAAAAGTGAAAACCCCTGATTTTTGCATATCATCACAGAAAGCAAATTGCTAAACAATGAACTGCAAACAATGAAACTGATACACCCTGAGAAACAGAAGCCGTAACTATAAATTACTGGACTCAATCATGTTCAGTTTCCTGGTCTAGGTTATGCAGGAGGTCAGACTAGATCAGTGGGTCTGGCCTTAAAATCTATAGATTTAGGGCCAGATTTTTATAGCTATTTAGGAACCTATTGATGTAGATAATTGCCAGTGGGATTTTCAAAAGTGCTTAGTGATTCCACTGGGCGGCTACCTGCATTTTAGGCAGCTAAATGCCTTCAAAAATCTGGCTCCTAATTCCTATTTAGAGCATGGCCCATTTATGCCATTCAGCCAGTATAAAAGGGCCTCAGTGTAAACCCAGCCTTATGAATGTGTAAGATGGGCTGCCAGCTACTGGCAGGGTTACCAAAGTTAAATAACAATGTTAAAAATGATTGCCTCCACCAGCATCCCACCCAAGCTAGGGCTGTTTAACATCATTAAGACCGGTGGAGTTGAACTGATGTTAGCAATAGTGGAAAATCTTTAGAAAATAAGTAGATAGGGACTGAATCAGTAATACAGAGATCACAGGTCCCTAATGGCATTGAGTATATGAAAAAGGATAATAGACTCTTATGTCTATGGAGTAATGGGATGATTATTCTGGTCCATGCCATGGTGTCCCAATGAGGTAGCAAGGAGTATGGAGGTATATCACTGAATGGATAGTCGAGCCACTTCCAATACTTCAGACATTAATTCCCACTCTTCTGTTGAGCTAACAGTCCCATTAAAATCAGATTACCACAATTTTAGGGCCTAAAAGCGCAGTGGAGTCAATGGGAGTCTTTCTATTCACTTTGATGGGCTTTGGATCAATGAGAGAACGAGAGCAGCAATGAACTGGCAGGATGGCATCGGTAAATATATGGTAACTGCACCAATGAAAACTCAGCTCAGATTATACCTCCTCACTGCACGAGAACACAAATAGCACTTATTGTGGTTATAAAACTATCCTTTGTCTTCCTTCATGGGACTTTTTCTGCGTAATTTGAGGACTGCAGGGGGAAGGAACTTACCAAGTCAATTAATCAACCTTAAACCATGACACAAACTCTTGACACCTTACTTTTGGCTGAAAATACACAAATATATACGAATTGGTTTTTAAGTGTCAATGCCTATATTTAGGACATTCCCAGCAAGGCTATAATGAGACTGTGTTTGAAGGGTTCAGCCACTGCAGACTGTGTCATTAATTTGAAGTTGGTTAAATTAACAACATTTAGGACTGACATGTCAATCTCAGTGCTCCAGGAAATTGCACCTTGAGGCTACTCACATTGCCAATTTTTTTTCACTGGAGAGTGTATGTGTGTGCATGTGTATGGGTGTGTGTGTGTGTTGGGATTTTTTGCCAGACTCTCAGTGTTGGTACACCTTTATTGCTTTTCTATGTCCACAGCACTTATATTATCATTTATTCTGGCCTCCTTTAGCCTTCCCATGAGATTTTTGCATAGTGTAGTTGCTCAGTGAAAAGAGGGAGTTTGGATTTTTTTCTTTTTTTGCTTTATATTTATTTGTTTATTTTTCTGTCATGGTTCATGACTGAGGCTTTAAAAAAAAGTGTGACAGCATTTAGAGTGCATGATTGACTGCTGAAGCAACATTCATTAACCATGACAAATCTAGAGGAAAACACAGTCTTGAGTGTTCTAAACAGCAGTTAAAAAAAAAAAAAAAAGACTAAACTAATTTTTCATTGACCTCATCTGTAAATAAATGCAGTCTGATGGCAAGCAGGGGCAATCATAAATTAGTATTCATTTCCTGTAATTAATGCAAACATGCCTATGAACACAGAGAATATGAATATATAACCACCTCATTTCCATTTCAAAATATGCCCACCAAATTTCCACTTCACTTATCTTGATTTTCAGTTTTTCTGATTGAAGTAATGGTGAAGGCTTTCTCGATTAAAAAAAAAACCAAATCATTGAGTTTTTGTCCCCAAGGATCTAAAGTCACTGCTTGAAAGAGAAAATGAAGTGTCGCTTTCAAGGTTCCATGGAAAGTCTTTCAGCGCCTCTGTATTTCTCTCCATTGTTTGAAGCTGACAGTAATCACTGTTTTACCCGATTCTGCCCCCTTGCAACACTTCACAGCCGCTCCACATTCCTTCCTATATTTAGCCTTCCCTGTTAGAGTGAAATCCCCTCCACCTGCGTGGCATTTATGCTCTGGAGGCCTGACCCAACACCCAATGGAAAGACTCCCATTGACTTCAGTGGGCAGAGGGATCTGGAGGTAGAACTCCCACCTGCCCCTTGGGCAGCTAAACGTGTATAAACTTGACCTCTCGCTGGCTGCCTCATTTCAGAGCCTTTCTGTGGTTCGAGGTACCTGTACCTGGCAACTCTGCCCAGTATCTCCACCCAGCACAGCCCCTGGTCGTCATGCCATCATCCTTTTCTGTCATGTGACTGTTACAGGTCAGGATCAGAATTCTTTGTTTCCTCTCCAGGGTAATGTGGCCTTCCACTGGCCTTCACACTGGGCCACACCCTGAAACCCTCCCTCAGTTTCATCAGTGGAAGCATTCTCTGAGTATGGAACAAGGGAAATCTCTTTCTTCCTTGCCCGCCCCAGCAAAACACACAGGAGTGGGTCCCGGTGTGGAAATCTCCCTGAGGTCCTCTTGCAGAGCTTTCCTTGAACCACCCCTCTAGCGGAAGGAGTCCGGGAGCTCTGGATTGTGGAGAGCACGCCGCCTACCACAGACCTCTGTGATTCAGAGCGAAAGGAGCCTCGACCCTCAATTCCAAGGGAAGACAGCAGCCCTGCTACAAGAATAGTTCTTGCTCCTCCTCTCCCCTTCCTCCCTCCCCACAGCAGGAGGAGGGAGCAGCAGGAGTCCAGCAGGAATCACACTACCATTAGCTGGGTCCCCTTGTAGCTACACTGCCCTAGCTTTAGAGAGGACACTGGTGACATACCTCCCAGCTGCGTTACTTGGATTTCTGTGTGGAAATCCAAAAGCAAAACAGAGACCAACAACTCCCACTACCAGATCCACGTGGAGCCCAGTCCATGCAAACCACAGCACAAGCTCATTCTTCCCTTAAATACCGAATAGGCAGAAGGATATAGTGCAGCCCTAGAACATTTACATTAAAAATGTAAAGCAGGTTGCTTTACTTTCCCTGATCTCAGAGTCCACTTTGTGCTATGTAACCGTCTCTCTCTCCTCCACTGATTTTATTTGACATTTGTGCAAAACTAAGTAGAAATAAAATTTAAATGCCCAGTGGTTGTTGCCTGCAAACGTTCTACACCATGCCAAGGCCTGACAACTGTAGAGTTGAATCTTGATGAGGGAGATAAGATCAGATCATCCTCTGGACCTTGGAGCAATCCCAGTTTACACCAGCTGAGAACCTGACCCATAGAACCTTCCCTCTCAGTCCTGGTATGCTATCAGATATGCTCCACACTTACTGTTTGCATGGATCCAGGAAGGTCTGTCACCCTTTGCTGGTTTCACAGAAGGTAGTGAACTCTGAAGATGTCAGCCGATTGCGGTAAGCATGGCTATGTGTCCCAAGATGTCCACATGAAGAATGATCATACTTGGAGGAGAGAGGCTGCAAGCCAGCTTCTGAAAGCAGAGCCCCAGAAATGACCTTTCTTCAAAAACCTTTAGGATGTCAGAAGCGTGGAGTAATTCTTTACTCTTCGCCTTGTGGTTGTTAAATACCTGATGGCACTTTTCACATTAGTAAGTGGGATTATCCTTGGACTCCTGGCTAAGCTCCAGTCATGATACTAAAACTTGAAATGAAAAGATATACACATCTATGTATACACATCAGAGTGTCACTCTGCTTTTTTCCTGATGCAGTATCCTGAGCTGTTGGACTGTTTTTTTTATATAGTGGAGTAGCTATCAAAGGCATCACTTAAAACTCAGATCTGGTCACTTTTGCTCTTATGTGGGGTGCTTTTAATGTCACAGCAGATTAGAGTCCTGTCCCCATATGACATAGGTTTGCATTCTCAGAGATGCCTTAGTCCCTTTTTAAATGGTCATTGCAACTTGCTCTTTGGCAAGGTTGGTTCAGATACCATAACAGACATAAAAGAGCCAGTAGCCTGGCTGTGTCCCTAAGCCTCATCTTCCCCAGCATTACTAAGAGCTGTGGCTTGTCGTGGTAAATTATTTTAGATGAATAGGGCCCCTTTTTTTTGGTCCAAGGCAATTAAGGCTCTGATGTTAAAATCAGACAGCTCTTGTGGAAAATTACTGCACACCGCAGCAGAACTATTTTTGGTGATTTCAGGAGTCCTCCTTTACGCTGTGTGCTGAATTTTGATCACCACTTGGATCTGCCACTTTTCCTCTCATGTTTAAATTAAAGAATATTTTCTAAATTGCAAATAATTTGATCAAACTACCCTACATCTTTCAGAACAAGAGCAATTCTAAAACACTTTGCTCCACTCAAATTCACTAGGCACTCATGGTGGTAGTTTGCATTACAGTAGTGCTCCAAGGCCCCGACTGAGGTTGGGACCCATTTTAGATTTAACCTCTGTAGCTGTCATTTTCTGTATGTTTATACAGCACTTATGCGGCCCAGACCTAGTTGGGCTGTCAGCACTACTGCTATATAAATGTTAAATAATAATGGTACTAGACACTGCACACACACACACACACACACGCATTCAGAGACAGTCCCTGCTTACAAGACAAGGCATGCAAATGAATTATTATTACCCTTCTTTTACAAACGGGGAGTTCAGACATAAGGAGACTAAGTGAACTGCCAAAGGTGATTCTTGACGTCTGTAGCAGAGCATAGAACTGAATACCGATCTCCTGCGTTTTACAACAGTACCTTAACCACAAAGCCATCCTTCCTGGGCTTCCAACAGCTGTTTCTTTTGACCTATAGATATTTGTGAATTTTATGTTTTGTCCATAGTCGACCACAGCTTTTTGTTCATTAGAAGCATATGGGTTTTTATGACCAAGTAAAATTGAAAACCGGGTGAAAACTGAAAAGCTTTAATTTTGGCTATTAATCTTTTGTAATAATCTGTCAACGTGAAAGAAAAGAATATAGGGTAATTTTGGTTTGCTTAAAACACTTTCAAGCATATGATAAATACCATGAGCTTAAACTTCCTCATCTTACTCATGTGGTTAGTCTCATTTAAACAGGACAGATCCTCAGCTGGTAGAAATTGATGTAGATCCATTGACTTTAATGGAGCAATGCCAGTTTACACCAGATGAGCATCATTTCACTTCAGTAGGGCTACTCGAAGGATGGAGAGGATTTGGCTTTAAATGGGTTGTGCTAGTGTAAGTGAGGGCAGAACTTTATCATTCCATCAAGCAGTCACTTGCATTGCCCTTTTCTTGGCAGTTGTTAATATGGAAAGCAGGTCAATGCATCTGAGCACTTTGGTCCAGGAAGCCCAGCAGCGAGTGAGTGACCTGTCTGCACAAGTGATGAATGAAGGTCTTACTATGGACAACACAGACAAAGAGAAGCAACTAAAAGCGTGGGAGTGGAGATACAGGCTATACAAGCGCATGAAAGCAGGCTATGAGCATGCCAGTAAGTAGTACCAAGGTGGGGTTATACACCTAAAAGGAATATGCTTTAAATAAGAATAATTTGCACTTGTAGAGCAATTTTTTCTCTATAAAAATGATTTAATCAGTCCTCCTGATGCTCCTGGGAAGCAGTGAAGGTTATAGGTGGTGAAACTGGGGGCACAGAAAGTAAGTGACCTGTCCAAAAGTGGAAAGGGAGTTGATGTTAGAATTTGAGAGGCCCAGTTATTCTGACAATTGCATGAGTGCAGCTTCTACAGAATGGGAGTTGTATGCTCAAAACCGTTCAGATAATTAGACCCAAAAATCCCTAGTACAATGTCTAATTCTTGCATCATTAAGCCACACTCCTTTTCGCTTTCCCATGTCACCTTCCCTTTACATTTTCCTTCCTTCCAGGTTTCATTTAATGTGATTAAAGATAGTTGTAAAATAGGGACATTTGAGGGAAAGTGGGGGGAAATTCAACCTTTCTATCATAATTTGAGAAAAAAATGTGAACAATTCTGTGGGTGGTGAAACCCCAGAATGAAGTTTTCACACAGAAAATGGTGAGAAGTTAATCCTACATGTTGGCATCGACAAAATGAGCCAATTTAAAAAAGTGGAATTTTTTAAGCCACTCTAAATGTGATTCTGTGCAGAAAGGCATACTGTGGCCCTTAGAGAGAAGTAGACTAGAAACTGAAGTTTCTGTTTGTATAAGCATTTAGATCTTTTGGCTGTAATACATTCAGTGACAAACAATCATTACTATTAACATTTTTAAAACCACTTTTCTAAAAATCTGTTTGCAAATAATTAACTTTATCTAAAGGGTTTTGCACACCAAGAATACTCCTCTAATGTATTTATGGTGTTCTCTGAGTTAGGATAGGAGGAATACTACAAAGGTAATGTTCATTACTTGCAATGACAAAATTGTAAATATATTAGGCCACACCCATAAGTGGTGTCAGTCAGGGTATCTTCAATTAATTCAGCGGTGTTACACTGCTATAACCGGTAACCAGCTGAGGATCTGGCCCATCAGCCAGCATGTTATGTTACATGACAAGAGTTTGTTTAATGCCCTTATCCTAAATCAGATGTAAAAAGTTGCATAACTATATGATCTTCATCCACACCCAGCATGACCTCAGAATCATTTGCATGTTCAAAGGGATTGCCAGTTATTCTTACAAACAACAGATAATTAATTTGATTTCTGGACTGAATTACTCTTTGAACTGATCTATATGCTTTAAAGTGACTTCATGCCACAATGCGTTTTAGAATGACCATAGTGAAACATATACAAAGTAGCTGTTACAACCTGGGTGATTTCTAAACCAGAATAACGTACAAATGTTTTTGTGTCTTGTGATACATTTGAATCTGTTAGTGAAATCTTGATGATTTAATTAGCTCTTTAAGGTAGTTTTTGTCCCCTTTCTTTCCTCCCACCCACCCCAAAAGATTTATAGGGGTTTTTCACTGACATAATTAATATTATCCTGTTTTATTGGGTTACATGGGTACAGGAAGATATTTTTAACCCAAAGGAGCTGAAAACCATGATAGAAACAAATGGTGTCTGCAGGATATTGTTAGTTGGGGTACTAATTAAAATGTTCAAAAGGCAGGGAACACAAACACTTACGAACCAAAGCTCACAATTGCCAGGTGGTTTTCAGTTGGTTCTTTGAAGACACACAAACGTTGTTTGAATAGGATTTGTTGTGCTATGGACCTGATGTTTTTTCTTCTCTCCCAGGAGCCTCTGAGGCGCCAACCAATGTCTGTTTCATAGTAACAAGCAGCACATCACTCACTGTCACCTTCCAAGAACCTCTTAGCGTCAACTCGGCTGTAGTGACCAAATATAAAGGTACTGGATTTGGACATATTTCATTTACCTTTCTTAAGAGTGCACAGAAACGTTAAGGCTCATTCATGAGCTGTTTACTTGCAAAAAATATTTTGCTCTAAAAGCCTCATTTGGATAGAAATATTTCATTGGTTATCTGTGTGTACATGAGAATGTTTTGGATGGGATTCCCTAATGAGACAGTAAGACAAAAAGACAGTTCACCCAAACCATTATCCATGGTGCCTTGAAGTTTGCGTGACTCATTGTGGTTAGAACATAGGATGAGCCAGCTTGAAAACATCAGCTAGCCTATGGGGCCTGTGGGCTTCTTAACAACCCTGTGTATCCTTGCCCATGCCAAAGCCACACTGCCATCCCTTAAAGGAATGCCTCTGGAAGCTGAAGCTGCTGGGTGTGGCTTCGCACAGCCCAGCTAATTAGCAGTTCCAGTGCCGCCACATAATTCCTGGAAGAGTATCACATTAGGGGTGGCACCAGTTACAGTCGTTAAAGTGGAATGAACAGAGCAAATACCTTTCTCTGAACAGTCCTGCTGAACACTCCAAGCATATGTAGCTCATCTGCATTGTTGTAATGAATATTAAATACAGTTCACGGGGTTGCACAGAGGTAAGTATTTAAGACTTTTTTTAAGCAAAGCTAATCTATTTTTAAAGCCATCGGTGTGTTCAGGTGGACTGTATTAAGCTTCATCCTGAGAAATTTTAGAAGGGAAAAGACTCATTTTTCCTTTGCTGGAATATTTCAAGTGAAGCCCATTCTAGTTCCTAACCAGATTAGTCCTGTACACTTACACTAATCACACTAGTAGAGATAATACTCTACAATCCCACGGGACCTTTCATGTGAGGATCTAAAAGCTATATGTAAACAATTAAGCCTCAGTTAATTAAGCCTGGCCCACACGTTCAGCCTTGCAGCTTCTTCCTTTACGACATCTCCAAAATCCAGTCTTTTATCTCTGCCCACTCTACCAAAACTCCTGTCCAAGTCCTTATCATATCATACATTGAACACAACAATCTTCACCTTTCTGACAGGTTTATAATGGTTTGCAAATTGGTTATAATGAAGTGGAGAGAGGCTAAGACCAAAACTTTCAAACTTGGGTGCTTAAAGTTAGGTATCTACATTCATATTTAACACCTAAATAAGTAGCCTGGTTTTCAAAGGTGCTAAGTAACCATGGCTCACATCAACTTCAAAATTCATTGTCAACGTTCTGTCCAGACACCCAAAGTGGCCTCATACCTGATAGTGTTAGAGGAGAGTTAAATCACCCATATTTCAGCTAGCTAGCTGTACAAATGCGATGTAGTGATTTACAAGCCCAGAGCCCATTTTTCAAAAGTGACTTAGGAGCCTTCGAATGACTTCCACTGATAGTTAGTCTCCTAGGCACCTAGGTGCCTAAGTCACTTTTGAAAATGAGACAGGAACCTAAATCACTTAGGTGTGTTCGAAAATATAACTCAATAGGACAAAACTCAAATATATCTAACATGCAGGGGGCCAATGAATCTTGTACGAGTCATAACTTAACAATAACAAAAATTCCCAAGTACAATTGATTTTTTTTTAAAGTACTTACTTTCCAAAGGTTGTGTAATATTTTCCCCACACCTAGTTGTTTAGTTTGAATCTGTTTTATAGCCTCTATCCTGTGTTTGGCAGGTATGAAGGCAGGAAAAATGTTACCCAACTTGACATAACTTTCCTAAATCTGACTAGTTCACACTCTAGTGCCTTCATGCTTTGAGTAATCCATACTGCTGCCTGTTTTACACTTGGTCAGAATGGCCATGAATTCTCCCAGGATGTTCATTTTAAACCCTTTATCCCAGGAAACTTGCATATTTAAGGTTAGATGAAAAGAAAGAGCATTAATGGGTCCTGTTGGTGACTTGTGGGGATTAATTAAGCACAATATATGGAATTGTTTATTACACCACAGAGCAAAATTCTTTGTGTTAAAATGAACCTTTCAAAAGAGCACTCGTGATTAGAACCAGGTAACAGTTACTGTTCCCATAAAGATAGTTTGATAATATTAATTGAGGATCTTTTAGCCAAAAGTACAAGCCCAAATTCAGCAAACCACCTAAGCACATACTTAAGTGCTTTCCTGATTCAGGGCCATAAATAATACACTACTGTTAGGAGAGAGAGTAGTCTTTCTCCTCCTCACTACCAAACTCTAATAAAGATCTTTTCAATGGATCTATGGATTATTTTGGATAAATATCAAGATTAAAGTTGCTTCAGGTACTTAACATTTTGACAAGCTGCCAATGCCCTTTTCGTGTCATTTCTGTTGAAAAGTTTGATATGTGGCTTGAACCTGCATTGTGGAATAATTTTTTCCCATGTGCCTATTTGTTCAAAGTGATTCAGACACACGTATCAGAACATTATCTGAATCCTGTGTGCAGGGTTTTCCTTGTTAATTATATAACTTCTAAATAATAAAAGGACAATAACGTTTTGTAGTCTCTTTAATTCATAAAACCAATTTACTTCCTTTAAGAGATTTAATTTAAGCACACAAGATAGCTGGGTGTTAAGCTTGAGGTGCCAGCTAGGTTCCAGTTCTGTGACTGCATTCTGCCAAGCCATTTCTATAAGGAGCTGAGGTATTCTTTACTTCCTACCCTGGACTTCCGTTTAATGTTACTGCCACCATCCTAATGGCTCCTTTAGTTTCCCTCCAGAGAAGGCTGCCTTATATCAGTGTCTGAAGTGAAATGATTCCTGTGTATGTAGTAATTTAATAAAGTGTTTTGAGTCTTGAGACAGGCATGACATAAATCAATAATAATAATAATAATAATAATTGTAATAATCATCTCCAAGCTACAGAGAAATATTTGTATCAGTTCCAGAAAGACCCCACCCCAGCAGAAGGATATTAAGGATTACATTAACTCATCAGGAAAAAATCTCGGATTGACTAATCATGCCCTGAGGACAAGCTTTGCACCTGAACCTGAAAACAATTGGACTTGCCTACACTGTCTAAACCACTTTGCACCAGTAAATACCCCTAATGTAAATGTGCTGAGCTGGTGTTAAAAAGTGAATTGCACCAGCACAGCTTCCTCCAGCTTGAAACTGGGGTGACTCACGTTCGGGTCAGTTATTTTGACACTGAGGCAATGTGTCTACACTGGAGCTGGATGGGAAACAGTTTTCCCATGCAACAAAGATTTTCAAGATATAAAAATATTTTCCCATCCAAAATCAGGATGAAAATGTCAAAATCTTGAAAATTTTCACCAACCAAAAATCTGGGGGGAAAAAAAAAATCTTGTTCCAGGTCAATTGAAATGTTTCATTTACATTGCTCAGTCATTTCATTTTTTTTTTATTCTAATTACCTTAAATTTGGAAACAAAAATGTTTTGAATCAGAAAACTGGAATTTTTCTTTTAGAAAATGTCAAAACATTTTTTTCAAAAATATACTTTGAGTAAAAAAATTCATCAAACCCGACCCTTTAAAAGTTTCCACTTCAGCAATTCAGCATATTTCAATAAGTAAAAGGTTTGACTGAAGAATTCCTGACCAGTTCCAGCCTACACTGCATGTTTGTACCAGCAGGGCTACATTGGCATAACAATACCATAACACCAACATAGACAAGACTTTATTCCTCACTGTTGTCCCATTGGAGCCTGGAAGTAGGACATTCAAGAACTGTTGTCTTCAAGAAGTAATCCTTTTAATGGGTATCACCTCTCTCTCTTACACACACTCACATGCACACATCAATTTAGTTCAATGAAAACCACTTTTCAACATCATTAACCAAAGGTAATTGTAAAGATTAATGTGAAATTCAAAAACTGCACTGGAGGAAAAGTATTGCCAGTCTGGAAAAAATGCTACTTCTCCTTCTTGTTTGTTTATTTTTGTTTTAAGCCTGTTTTTTGGTGATGGTGGTAGTGGTGGTTGTTGTTTTCCCCCTACATAGATGTAATTTCGGGCCTACATAATCTCCTCTTATTGCACGGTGTTACTTTATGCGTATCTCCTGTCAGAAGTTCTTGAAAATCCCCAGGCATCAAGATAAACAAGAGCATGTACAATATCAGAAGATAACCACTGAATGAACCACCAATGAAAAATTACCATGAAATATAGTCTCAGTGTATACCTCTGAGTTTCGTATATCTTATTAATTTTTAAGCAAACATATGTTAGACAAATACATTTTATTTTGGTGAAAAATGTGAAGCAGCTTATGTTTTTGAGTTGAGTTATTTAGCTAACGGACCTGAAAAATTCAAGTCTGAAGCTGTAGTAGGAAACAGAGACAGATTCTGAGTCACTCTTTAATTGAGCAATTTGAGCTGCTCTACCATCTGCGTGAACGTAGATCCCAAGGCCCACATGACAAGCTTCACAAGCTGTTTTTCCAGTAGCAGTATTTGCCTTTAACAAGGTCTTACGAGGTTCTCTCGGTGGGTTTTGAAGTAGCTGACATCGAGTTGGGGGGATGATGATTTGTTTAGCCCACCTGATCCCCTGTTACTATTTTCATTTTATTCATTTTTTGGTTAATCATTTTACACATTTTTGTTTGTCAATATTTCTCCACTCCCTCCTAGGATTTCTGCCTGGTTGGAAAGTATGTTTTTCTTTTATGTCAATTTTGTAGCCTTAAAGAAAAAGTCAAGCAGTCATGTTAGATCAAGACGAGGTAGAGGAGGAAGAAAGCATCTATTGCTTGCTCAATTTTTGACCAAAAACTTATTCCATACCTCCTTTCCTCCAGGGCAATTTGTGGTTCACCTCAAACATTTTTTGCATTAGTATAATTTTCTTTAATTACCTCTAAGTCACTGGTTCAGCCCAGGTCAGAAGTGAAGTGGCCAAAACTTGTTACCATCTAATGGCTGGCTTGGTATCCTGTGTGAAGTGAGTTTACTGGGCTCAGCCCTGCTCCCAGAGAAACGGATGTCGCTATTACCAGCACAATCGATGCAATTTGGCACCATTGTTGGAAGTCTCAGCATAAAGAATTGAATGGACCTTGGAGACTAAAAAGCCATTTCATACTTAGAGGAGAAACCCTTTGAAAGTCAGAGTTCGGGACCCCCAGCGTGGCAGAATGGGGAAGCTTGTACAGATTGGTTTGCATTGTACACGTTGTATAGATAAATAGAGCTTCATTAACCCAGACTCTCAATCAGTTACCCTTTACAAACACTAAGTGGATGATCCAGAGCCCATTGAGGTCAGTTGGGGGTATGTCTACACTGCATTGTAAATCTGGGTCTGTGGGACCAGGGCTTGTGGACTTGGTGTGTCCAAGCCCACACCTGTGCATTTTATACACTACACAGACGTTCGGACTCGGCTCCATCCACACTGCAAAATGACAGGGTTTGACCTGAGTCACACTGGGACTTTCCTCTGCCCTATCCCCCAAGCAGGGTCCTAGGACCTGGGTCCTGAATGCTTACTGACCCCATCAGACTGATTTGTGTGTGGACAGAAGGGTGGTTTGGGCTCAAACCTGAGTCAGAGCTTGGGCTTAATGTGCCGTGTAGACACATCCTAGCCTAGGAGTCTTCACTTGAAAATCTTTACTTGAAAAATCACAGTTTAAGATCGTAAAAAGAACATAGGGAGTTTTCCTGATCCATCATATTTTATTCCTGTGAATAATCCATGTTCTCATTGACTTCTCTGGGTCTACACACACACACAACCCCCCTCTTGTTCTTTCTCTTTTTATATATATATAATATAAAGTATGTATATCTGTGCAGGTAATCCAGCGCACATATGCAAACAGTTTTTGTAAGGCTGTATTTAATTTGTCTATCAGTAGAATTTGCACGTGTGCTTTTTTTTCTTTTACATATGACACATACAGCTTTTTTCCACATCTCTCTCTAATGAAGCCATTCCCATTAAACGTTGTCACTCAGGAGTCAGTCAAACACACGTTCTTCAGCTCCTTTTGACTTCAGTGGATGGGAGCTGAGGGTGCTGACATAAACTCCTAGGATATGTTTACACTGCAGCTAGAAGCCAGCCTCCCAGCCCAGGACCAGACTCTCACTAGCAGGGCTCAAGCTACCAGGCCAAAAATAGCAGTATGGACATTGCACCTTTAGTGGAGATTCGGGCTAGACACCCGAGCTCAGGCCCAGGGGACTGGGATGGCTTGAGAGACTGAGCTGATATCCAAGCTGCGATGTCCACTCTGCTATTTTTAGCATGCTAGTCTGAGCCTCTAACTTCCCAGGTTGAGCGCTTGCTCCCAGCTGCAGTGTAGACATGCCCATAGGATTGAGTCCTTACCAAGAATTGTGATGCTGTAATATTACGTTCTAATGAATCTTTTATAAAGTGCTGCAGCGAATGCTCCATCCCAACTTGAGTCTACCCACAGCTTCATGGCACCATATATCCAAACTGGTCTTTATGCCATGTTTACCAACCATTCAAAGTATTTCTGTGTATTTTTAAACTTTCTTTTTCCTTCTATCCCCAAATCAGTTCTTTTCTGCATTAAAAATGAAAGAGAATACATTTCTTTGTAACATATTCAAGTTCATGCTGCAGAATAGGTGTGGTCTGGTATTTTATTTTTACAGTAGTTCATTTATGGCATTTTATTAGGTCTCCTGGGCATTTTATGTGCACATTACATTTCGGTAGCTAACAAGACTGTGCAACTTGATTTCTATTTTTATGCCCAGCAAGTACAGAAATGCATACATGTTAAAACAAACCTTTCTATTTCCAAGTCCTCTCAGCATTTGTACTCAAACTTTGGGACTAGTTTAAAGATACCAAAGACAGATATGGCAATTTCCTGCAATATTCTGGACAGCCTTACTGAATTAAGTTTAAGTATGTTTGGAGTTCATTGTAGTAAAAATGCAAAAGTCGCTGTGTTATTGCCAAAATACCATAAATGAACTACTGTAAAAATAAAATGCGGTGCTGTGGGATTGTATGTAATGTAACTGGGGGGAGACAGGACTAATGTAAACCCTGGGAGTGTTATGAACATCAAAGGACTATTTGAGACAATGGGCCAGACAAGAATAAAATTTTAATTAAGTGGGTTTTGCAGGAAATCGGTAAGGGGGGAGGGGGAGATGCAAGTACTCCCTTTAGCTATGCCAAGATTCAGTCTGTTGGAGTTTCTCTCTGTGGAGGAGACCTTTGTCTGGCTGATTACCTCTTCACGATCTCTACAGATCAAAGACCCAGGCTGCGTAAAGGAAAGGCTAGTCTGCACATAGGTCAGCTTGTTCTGAGTGAAAGGGTGTTAGGAAATTGACCACAGAAAACTCCCTGGGTAGGGTTTGAACAGACTCCTACCAAAGCCCTGGCTGGAGTTGAGGGTGGCTGGAAAGCATATTAGCATGTCTGTAGGGTTCTTTCATTGGTTTGTATATGTTTTCTCTATAGTGCTTTCACCTTAAGAATTAACGTGCTTGCTTAGGAAAAGCTGTGTGGTACCTAAGAACTTTGGCAAGTACACTATTCTTAACCTCTGAGGAAAAGGCAAAGCAGGCCTGCTTAGTGAGTCTGACACGCTGGGAAACTCACAATGTAGGCAGAGAGATGGGCAGCCTGGAAAAACCCCAGTCAAGAGGGAGAAAGATGTAAGTCTCCAACCAAGAGAGGTGACATCTGAGAGTTGGGTGCCCTTGCAGGACCAGGAGACGGAGTATAGCGGCAGTTGCCCTAAACTGGGACAATATCCACCAGCTAGGGTTAAATATTAAATGAAGGTACAATTAACTAATGTAATTGGTCAGCCAAAAACTATTCACATCAATTATTCTGATCTTCTGCTTTGTGTTTCATGAGCATTTTGAGCAGCCAGTCAAAGTGAATGGCAATGAGAAACCCAGAGACTTAGGGGCTGATCCTGTCCTTATTTTGGGTGAACAAGGAATACAGGATCATATCTTTAAATGGATGATTTTTAGGAGATGTTGGTTTACCTTTTACATTTGCTTTGACTTAATAATAATAATTATTATTAATAATAATTGGGCTGTCAAGCAATTAAAATAACTAATCATGCAATTAAAACAATTAATCGTGATTAGTTGTGCAATTAAAAACATTAATTGTGATTAATCGTGCTGTTGAACAATAATAGAATATCATTTAAATATTTTTGGAAGTTTTCTATGTTTTCTATGTATTCAATTACAACAAAATACAAAGTGTACAGTGCTTAGTTTTTATTTATTTTATTTATTTGCACTGTAATAAACAAAAGAAATAGTATTTTTTAATTTCCCCCATTGCAAGTACTGTAGTGCAATCTCTTTATCATGAAAGTTGAATTTACAAATGTAGAATTACGTGCAAAAGAACTGCAGTCAAAAATAAAACAACATAAAACTTTAGAGCCTACAAGTCCACTCAGTCCTATTTCTTGTTCAGCCAATTGTTCAGACAAACAAGTTATTTACATTTGCAGGAGATAATGCTGCCGACTTGTTTACAGTGTCACCTGAAAGGTGAGAACAGGCATTCACATGGCACTATTGTAGCCAGCATCACAAGATATTTACGTGCCAGATGCATTAAAGATTCATATGTCCCTTCATGCTTCAGCCACCATTTCAGAGGACATAAGTCCATACTGATGATGGGTTCTGCTCGGTAATGATCCAAAGCAGTGTAGACTGATGCATGTGAATTTTCATCATCTGAGTCATATGTCACCAGCAGAAGGTTGATTTTCTTTTTTGGTGATTCAGGTTCTGTAGTTTCTGCATCAGTGTGTTGCTCTTTTAAGACTTCTGAAAGCATGCTCCACACCTCATCCCTCTCAAATTTTAGAAAGCACTTCAGATTTTTAAACCTTGGGTCGAGTGCTGTAGCTATCTTTAAAAATCTCATATTGGTACCTTCTTTGAGTTTTGTCAAATCTGCACTGAGAGTGTTCTTAAAACAACCAACATGTGCTGGGTCATCATCTGAGACTGCTATAACATGAAATATATGGTAGAATACAGTTAAAACAGAGCCAGAGCCATACAATTCTTCCCCAAAAAGTTCAGTCACAAATGTATTTAATACGTTATTTTTTTAACAAGCGTCATCAGCATGGAAGTATGTCCTCTTGAATGGTGGCCGAAGCATGAATGAGTATACGAATGTTTAGCAAAAGAGTGCATGCCTGTTCTCACTTTCAGGTGACATTGTAAATAATAAGTGGGCAGCATTATGTCCCATAATGTAAACAAACTTGTTTAAATTTGTGATTGGCGGAACAAGAAATAGTACTGAATGGACTTGTAAGCGCTAAAGTTTTATATTGTTTTGTTTTTGAGTGCAGTTATGTAACAAAAAAAAATCTACATTTGTAAGTTGCACTTTCACAATAAAGAGATTGCCCTACAGTACTTGTATGAGGTGAATTGAAAATTATTATTTCTTTTGTTTATCATTTTTAGAGTGCACATATGAGTAATCAAAAATAAAAATATCAAATGAGCACTGTACACTTTGTATTCTGTTGTAGTAGAAATCAGTATATTTGAAAATATTGAAAAGCATCCAAAAATATTTACTAAATTTCAATTGCTATTCTATTGCTTAACAGTGCGATTAAAACTGCAATTCATCTTGATTAATTTTTTTAATAGTGATTAATATTTTTAGTTAATCATGTGAGTTATGTGTGATTAATCTTAGAAACATAGAATATTAGAGTTGGAAGAGACCTCAGGAGGTCATCTAGTCCATCCCCCTGCTCAAAGCAGGACCAATCCCCAAGCCTGACCTTAAAAACCTTAAAAAATTACCTTAAAAATGGACATCCCTAATAATAATAATAAATAATAAGTATTTTGCATGTTGAAAGCACTCTTCAGACATTAGCTCAATAACCCTCCCATCACCCCTTGGGCTTGCTGAATAAGTATTATCCCTACTTTGGAAATGGGAAACTGAAATAGAAAGGTAAAGTGACATGCCCAAAGTTACACAGTAAGTCAATGGCAGAACCAGGATTAGAACTCAAGCCCTCCTTAGTCATAGCCTCATCTTCATTCCACCAGGGCACCCTGCCTTCCAGGCAACAAAGGAATGTCTCTGTAGGATGGATCCTGCCTCTGCCGCTCTGGTGAGGGCTCCCAGCACCCCTTGCAAATTTTACAGGAACCAGAACACCTCCTACTGCTGGAAGATGTTTAGCAGGAAGCTCTGAAGGGGAATCTCATGGAGATTCCCTGCCTTTCTCTTGCAGGTCTCACTGTGCCAGAACAGAGGGTGATTTGATGCATGGCATGCACAAATGCATGGGACCTGAAAAATAGTGTGAAATCTACTTCCCTATCAAGTTAGAAACGTCACAGTCTGACAACATTTTAGTCACCTCATCTAAAGCCCACAATCGTCTATGGGAGTCTTTCCACTGACTTCAATGTGTTTGGCATCAGGCCTCTAGATCTGGTACCAGCTCCTTGTCTGGCTGCAGTTTCCAATATTTTAAGAACGTACTGTGCAGTCAAGCTCATCTCTGTGGACCTTGCAACATCCAAAAAAACTCAGTTTGCAGAATCCAGGACCTTACTGTACTAATATTGGGTCTCTCACATAGTCCCGCCAACTGACAAATTACATTGAACTACCCCATTTGCATGTCCGACTACACTTGTGTTCTTTCCTATCCCAGTGCCTGGCTCATGTTTCATATATGAAGAAGAATCCCATGCTCAAAGTAATGCAAGTACAGGAAGCAGCAAGGGACACGCTGGGCGAGTAGACCTGTGTTTGTGTTTGCTTTATCTTCACTGAGTGCTCTGCTTCTGTCTCTAACACTCCTGATCCTCTTTCTTCACCTCAAAGCTGGAACTTTTGTTGGTGAAAGTAAAATTTCACAGCTTAGGCAGCCCCCATGCTGAGCAGAGAATTTCTTTGATCTCTAACCACTATCTAATGGCATTTTTAAAAGAATTTAGGGATTAACTTAGAAAAAATAAAACCCCTAAACATAAGTGATTAATGCTCTCGGCCAATAAGACTTTTTTTTTAATTTAATGTTTCTAACACTGCAGCATTAAAAGAACAATGCTGGGATCGAACAATATCACTTGATGGGTGTTGGTGTATTTTCTTTTGTTTGGTTGCCGTTAAACATTCTGATACCTGAATGTTGGGCACATGTGAGTGAAGTGACCTTTCTTCTGTGATTGCGTCTTTACGACTGTTCATTTTTTAGTTGGATTTTTGAATGTAGGATGGTTCAGAAAGAGCCTGAGGCGGACAATGCATGCTTTAGTCATGTGCATACTCCTTACTCGTGTGCACCGTCCCCATGGCTTTGGTGGCACTGCTTGCTTGAGTCAAAACTATTCCCTGTGAACAGAGGGTTGTAAGATTGGGGCCTGAAGCAGTCATGCTTTTATAAGACATATTGCCTTTGGGCTAGAATCACACTTACGCTAAGGCCCCTAGTAAATTGCATGTGAAAAGATGCCCCTATCTCCCCACCCCATGCTCTTTAGAGAATTTGGACAAAGATACCAAGTGTTTGTTGGGGAAAGTGAAAATTGTGCCTAAGTCTGAAGAAACTGAAGCAACAAAGATTGGCCGCAGCTGTAGAAAGGACACCGGATGGAATAGACTAGTGCTGTGAGGTGGTACAGAGAAACCTCTCTCTTAGATGCCTGGCTGATAAGTCTTGTTCACATGCTCAAAGTTAATCTGATCGTCAGATCTGGGGTCAGGAAGGAATTTCCTCCCAGGTCAGGAGGTGTTTACGGTGGGGGGTTGGGAGGGCTTCTTTCTCTGCAGCATGGGGCATGGGTCACTTGCTTGGATCATCTGGATATATCTCACTTAATCAACGCCATGCTGTTGCATAGGCCTCTGGCACTGAAGCACATTGCTGCCTTCTATTCTCTGGCTATGGCATACAATAGTTTAGTCCCCCAGGGCTGCAATACTTTGGTCCCAACATAAATCAAATCTTTGGGTCTAATTAAACCACAGAGCAACTTGGTAAGTAATTTAAGTGTGAATGAGGAAACAAATGCCAAGAGAAGTGACCAGTTCTGCTGTGGCTTGTGCTTTCTGTTTATTCAGGAAAAGCTACCCCTTTCCTGAATAAATCAATGATTGGGGTGGGCGAAATGTTTTATTACCTTCGCTGTATCTTTTGTCTGTCCATCCCTCTGGTGAGCTGCCCTGTATTCTGCGCATCGTCCCCAAAACAGGGAGTGGTGGGAAAGAAACAGGTGACAAGAAGCCTACCCCTTGTTCTAAAATGTAAAGTGCATGAATTGGGTATTTTAAAAAAAAAGAAAAAAATCTTGGCTAAAAGTAGGTTACATAACTTAAGCCAGTCTAAAATTATGTGCCAGCAATTTACATGAGTTTTATGTAACTGTTTATACTGCTGTTTATTTAAAAATTACTACTTATCTTGGCAACCGCAGCTACACACCGTGCATTTGCTAGCTCCGGAATACAGGGCACCTTCATTAAAAACACATAGTCACCAATATATTAAATACAAAAAACCCCTGCTCTGACATAATGTTAAGAGTCAGATAGAAACCCGCAACAGCAAGGACATTCAGTGTTCAAGACAAAGCAGGCCTTTCGGGTGCTGAGAACAGGGCTGGAGCATGCTCCATCCTTAATTCACCCAGCAGCACTAAAGTATCCTACAACTCAGCTGCTGCAGTCTATAAGACCGGCGCTTGTTCTTGAGCCCTTATAAAGGACCCTCTTTATCCGTAGATATTTATGCTTCTGCTTTTGTGGGTTCAAGTCAGACTCATCAAATTTTTTAAATGCTGAGGGTAGGCGGTCTTTTGTTCTTTCTTAAGGTCCCATCATCATGTTGTTTAGAGCTTTAATTTTACCAACCTTAAAAATGTTGCCACCTTATATTTTATTTTATGTTTTCAATCTACCCCTCCATAATCAACATTAAAAAAAAACAACTTGTCAATGGCCATTGTTTATGTAGGACCTACTCAAAAGCAATATTTAGTGCCCTCTCGCTGCTTCTGTGGGTATATTTTTAAGCAACAAAGTGCATACCCCAAGTCTGTGCAGCCATCTTTGAAAGTGGTTGTGCCTAACAATCTAAACCATGAAACAGAAAGGGAAGAAACAAATATTTGTGAAATGGAAAAAGAGACAAAATTCGTAGGAAAGTAACTTTTATTCTACGTTTGAAGAAGGAACAAGAAACAGTGAAGAGTTAGAGGCTATTAGCCACGTAACGGTCAGCCTCACTTCAGCAAAACAACGGGATCACCTGCATGGGACACTTCCACTGACAGATCCACTTCTTAGCTTGGCCTCATTAGGAACTGCAGGATTATTAACAGTATTGTTACTGCCCTGTATTGCAGCTCAGACTGGATGGTGTCCTATAACACTGGCTTCTCTCTCTCATTGCCCCATATGAGTTGCAATATCAGTTGCAAATTGAATCCAGGAAGGTCCTTTAGCAGTAAAACCATGTCAGACCTCCATAGTCCAGAGGCCTTGGTCCAAGCCTTACTAGTATAGGGCCCGCCTTTCACTAGGCAGCACGTCAACATGAGGGGTTTGCAAGTTACATCAGTGAAAGTTTCTTGAATACAGACAAGGCCGTCTGAGGCATTCCAGCTAACAGTCTCTTGATTTAATCAGGAGGGGCGTTCTCAGTAGGTGGTCCTCAGCTCTGGAACTTGCTCTTTTGCCTTGGTTCACAATAGCCCAGGCCCGATGTGCTCCATCATCCAAGTTGTCTCCAAGCATCTGATTCGCCATTGCCCTGCATCCCAGTACAAAGTGAATGCAAAGTGCTGAAGTTCTGATCTGGTGGTGTTTTGCCCTTCCTTTGCACTGATGTGAAAAGCTACATCAAGTGCAGGGCAGTCAATGGGGAATTAAGGCCCAGACTGTATGACTACACTGGAGGCGGGAGGAGTGGTCTTACTTAGGTTAGCTAACTCGCATTAAAATAGCAGTGAAGACATGGCAGCTCGGGTTAACAGCCCAGATTCTGCCTCGGCACCCCTACAGAATTTCACCAGAGCTTCTAACCTGAATTAAAAGCCAAGCTGCCCTGTCTTGACTGTGAATTGAACCTGAGTTGTTAACCCAAGTTAAGAACATTTATTTTTTTTTTTGTTTTGCATACAATGTGAGTCAGGGGAACTGAACTGAACAGGAAGGGGGTAGAGTTTGGAGTACAATGGTGGGGAAGAGCCTGGGGAAACTATTTGGAATCGAAGTCTCAAATAAGACCCAGAAATATTAATTCCCGGTCTCTTTCTCTAACAAGTAAGGAACAGACCCTGCTTCCCTCTGAAGTCTATGGGAGTTTGGCTATTAACCTGAGTGGATGCAGGATCAAGCCCCAAATGACACTCATGATTCTCTGGTCCTACCAAGCTGTACTCAGTGCAGGAATGAGGCTTGGCGGAAGGTGGTTTTGAGTGACTTTTGTGTGTCCCCTATTCTCAAGCTGAGCAGTCTGTGTCCAAACTCCAGCTATTTGGAAGCCAAAGTGAATAGAAGTTCTGGCTACATTCCAGCTATGCCCAGTACACTAGAGGAATTCTTTGACAAGCAACTCCATCTGGCTTATCGCCTGTTTGCGCCACTGAAATGATATAAAGAGGCCATAAAACAATGGAGCATTAGTCTCTTAATTTCCATGTATGTGTCAGATTGTGGATGACACTGTGATGCATCATTAAAATTCCATGTCCTTTTAAGCATCCTCCTGCTCAGAATATTACCATCCCAGCAACTAGTATTCTTACCAGGAAGTGCATTTCTGCAACATACCACTGCCTTTTATTCATACAACACTAAAAAAAAAGATGTATGCAAATCAGTGGTGCTGGAAATTTGTTCATTTCAATCAAGCTTTGCAGGTAAGCTAACACATAGTAAAAAAAAAAAAAAAATTATATGCAATGAAACTTCTGCCAAAATTGCTCTCAGCGCACTCTGAGAAGATGCACCAATAAGCACATTATCCTTACCCTGAAGTATTTTTCTGTACTGTGGGCCTCGTCAAATGTTAATTGAAGTCGATGGATGCAGTCCTGCAGTTATAAATTATTACAGTGACTGTGAAGACTATGTCTTTTCACTGCGACTGTTCTATGTAAAAATACTATTGTGTGAATAAATCATCCATAGAACAAGGTTTACTATGCAGTAATATGATTTTAACTTGCAGTTCACTGCAGTTTATTTAAGAGAAATCTAAGCTTAAACAGGCTGTAAGTGTAGACATACCCCTAGTCACACCCCCAGAGTGGCAGCTACTCTCCCCTGAACACAAGAGCTAGGCACCTGCCAATTGCTCAAGGGAGTGGTAGATGAAAATGTTGGCCAGATGCCGAGTGAGTGTATTAGAAAGAATCACATGCCCTTATCTCATGCCCCCAGCTAGCTGTGTGAGACACAGGACATCAGTTTGCTCAGAGCTGTTAGAACTACTTTCACCTGTTTGCAATACATTTTTGTTTTATTATTGTGAAACCTCCTCTTTTGTTTTGATGGGTACAGTGATGACTATGGAGGGAGGGGAACTCAGCCTTTTCTTGCTGTTCATAAAATGCACGCCCTTTTCTTACCCAGTTTCTTTCTTTGAGTTCTGTGATCTCTGAATATTTGGGGAATAAATTATTATCCTTCAGTACCACATCATAGGGATGTTTTGTTGATTTTTTTAAAACAAATAGGCTTCATAACATAAAAGATCTTTAAACATAAAAGGGACAGTTACTGTCTAAAATTTATTCCATAGGTCACCAGCAAATCCTGACCATGACTCTGTACTAGGGCTGTCAATTAATCGCAATTAACTCTTGGGATTAACTCAAAAAATTAATCGTGATTAATTACAGTTTAATCACACTGTTAAACAATAGACTACCAATTGAAATTTATTAAATATTTTAGATGTTTTTCTACATTTTCAGATATATTGATTTCAGTTACAACACAGAACATAAAGTGTACCGTGCTCACTTTATATTATTATTACAAATGTTTGCACTGTACAAATGATAAACAAAAGAAATAAGATTTTTCAGTTCACCTCATACAAGTCCTGTAGTGCAATCTCTTTATCATGAAAGTGCAACTTACAAATGTTACTTAACTGCACTCAAAAACAAAAAATGTAAAACTTGAGAGCCTACAAGTCCACTCAGTCCTACTTCTTGTTCAGCCAATCGCTAAGAGAAACAAATTTGTTTACATTTACAGGAGATAAAGCTGCCCACTTCGCATGGCACTGTTGTAGCCGGCATCACAAGATATTTATGTGCCAGATGCTCTAAAGATTTATATACCTTTTCATATTTCAGCTACCATTACAGAGGACATGCTTCCATTCTGATGACGCTCGTTAAAAAAACAATGTTTTAATTAAATTTATTACTAAACTCCTTGGGTAGAATTGTATATCTCCTGCTCTGTTTTACCCACATTCTGCCATGTATTTCATGTTATAGCAGTCTCAGGTGATGACCCAGCACATGTTGGTTGTTTTAAGAATACTTTTACTGCAAATTTGACAAAATGCAAAGAAGGTACCAATGTGAAATTTCTAAAGATAGCTACAGCACTCGACCCAAGGTTTAAGAATCTGAAGTGCCTTCAAAAATTTGAAAGGGATGAGGTGTGGAGCATGCTTTCAGAAGTCTTAAAAAAGCAACACTCTGATGCAGAAACTACAGAACCGGAATCACCAAAAAAGAAAATCAACCTTCTGCTGATGGCATCTGACTCGTGATAAAAATTCACATGCATCAGTCTACACTGCTTTGGATCATTACCGAGCAGAACCCATCATCAGTATGAACTTATGTCCTCTGAAATGGTGGTTGAAGCATGATGGGACATATGAATCTTTAACGCATCTGGCACGTAAATATCTTGTGATGCAGGCTACAACTGTGCCATGTAAAAGCTTGTTCTCAGTTTCAGGTGACACTGTAAACATGAAGCAGGCAGCATTATCTTCTGCAAATGTAAACAAACTGGTTGTCTGAGCAATTGGCTGAACAAAAAATAGGACTGATTGGACATGTAGGCTCTAAAGTTTTACATTGTTTTATTTCTGAATGCAGGGATTTTTGTACATAATTCTATATTTGTAAGTTCAACTTTCATGATAAAGAGATTGCACTACAGTACTTGTACTACGTGAATTGAAACATCATATTTTTTTTACAATGCAAATATTTCCAATCAAAAATATAAAGGGAGCACTGTACACTTTGTATTCTGTGTTGTAACTGAAATCAATATATTTGAAAATGTAGAAAGCAACCACAAATATTTAAATAAATGGTATTCTATTATTAACAGCGTGATTAATCGTGATTAATTTTTTTAATCTCTTGACAGCCCTACTCTGTACGATTCGGTAGTCGGGAGTTTTGTTAACTCCTCTGCAGAATTCCTGCATTTTGGGTCCTCAGATGCACTCATTCTTCTTTGACTTTCCTTTAAGTTCTTCCAGTGCCTAAGAGCACTGTCTGCAGGAGTCACTGATGGTGATGTCTTGCACTCCTAACATGTCTTTGAGCAGCTCATTCAGACCCTTCCGGGTTGCTCCAAGTGCTTCAGTAATCACTGGATCATCTTTGTTCTTGTTCTCCGTAACCGTTCCACTACATAGCAGAGTTCTTCAGACTTCGCCATCTTCTCTTCTTGTTTCTTTTTTGTGTTTCTGTCTGCTTGTATGGCAATCTCAGTTAACATGGTCTTATTTGTCATCTTTTCTGCAACAACTATATCCAGCCTGTTTGCATGCACTGTTCGGTCTCTGACAATTGCCAGATCCCATAAAATCTTCACCTCTTCATTCTCTAGAGCGCTTTCGATTTGGTGGTCATAATACCGCAGAGTGTGTTTAAATCTGTACTTGCCACAGAGGCTCCAGTACAGACTGGGCGACCTCATTGTGTCTGTTCATATATTGCCTCCGTCCCAGGCTCTTCTGAAAAGGAAGAGACTGTGGAGCATGTGTGGAGTGCCTGCTCAACAGATGCTCCACCGTCGCTTCCTTTTCTGAGCACATTCTGCAGTTCGGGGAGCAGTTCTGTTTGATCAATTTTGTTCTGAATGTAATTAGTCCTTAAGGTCTACTCTTGTGCACTCATAATGAGGCTCTCTGTCTCTTGCTTGAGGTATCCTTCTACAAGCCATTAGCCATTGTTGTTATTATATGACCGTATTAGCATCCAGAGATCTCAAGCAGAAATGGAGCACCATTATGTTAGCTGCTCTCCGAAAACATACAAAGACACAGGAGCTGATTCTCATTTGAACTAAGGCCTTTTTACACCTCCCTGGCATTTTTTAAGGGGCCTTAAAAGGGGCATAAATTACAGAATGGTGTCAAGGAGCCTTAGTGTCAATGAAAATTGGGCCACGCTCCTTACTTGGAGGGCTTTCATTGTATTAAGGACTAGGTTCTGAAGCTAGCTGAGATCTTCACCCCTGCTCCAAATCCTGCATGCTGGGTAAACCAGGCAGAGCAGTGTAAAGGAACCCTAAAAGCCCTGGTTCCCACTGAAGAAGGATTCCCTTGGCCCAAGCACCGGTGAAAATAGACATAATGCTGCCTTCCAAGTACTCCCCTGTAAGCCCTCAAGCAGGGGATGTGCTGCAGTAGGAGGGGCGTGCTAGGACAGGGCTGCAGCATGCAGCAAGGCAGAGATTTCTGGTAGAGTTACAGCCCTTGGGGCTTCCTGCGGCGGCTGCCATAGTTTAGATGGTCCTCTTGGGGTTGTGTAATTTATGCCCAGAGCCTCTCCAATCCCCAAAACAGCCTAGGATTGGGAAGGCCCAAAGGTCGCTTAAAGCCCCCATAGTCTTAGCTCTCTCACAGCTTCAAGCATTGTCTTACAGACACAGGACACACACCATTTCTCATGCTGAGAAGTACCTTACTCTGCCTCTAGTCCCATTGCTCTGAGTGCAGCAAAGTGCTGTTCCACACTAAATGACACCATCTTGTTTTACCTGAAGAAAAAAGGCATCTGAAATGACAGAAAGCCCATTTGTTAGATGCTCAGCAGCTTAGGACTGGCTTCTCCAGTGTACCCTACTGCAGTAAGGGAACATGTCCTTGCAAGCAGCACGCATACCAGACTTCAGTTCCAAGTGATTTAATACATCTGAGTTATAAAACCCTAAAAATCATGGTTTACAATGGAAACTCTAACAGGCCGTCAAATATAACGGCACTTACATGCACTGCTATAATTAAACCCTTCGCACACCAAAAACCCTACAACCCCTTACAGTAACAGTCTCTACATGTTCATAGAGGCTGATGGAGGTAGCCCCATGACTCTCATTTAAGCCGGTGGTAGATAGTTAGTTAAAACTCCATGGAACTCTAGGGAAATGTGTCCTGAAAAAAGCCAGAGGCAAATGGACAAAATCAAGAACAACAGTGTTAACTTAGCAGTGAATGTTAAAGTGTTTCAGAACCTAGCATATAATGTCTGAGATCACAAGGCACTGTCAGAGAGAGAGGGAGTGCTGAGCATGGGGGATGGAATGAGAAGAGAAGGGCAAGGTGGCATGAGCCTCTTGTTCTGGCAATCCTGCAGAAATGTGGAAATTAATTGCTGAGAAGAAAATATTGTGAAATATTGTTTTCTTTTTTCCAAATAGGGCAGACTCCATTTTACCCGTGATCTGTATGAGAATCGCATGCTCTAAATAGACTTGTATCCAGTGCTTGATCTTAAAAACTAAAGCTGATAACAATTAAACCTCTGAAAATAGCAACCGCTCTGGGGAATTCTGAGACATGCAGAAGTCTTTGGACCAACTTCTCTCAGTTACATTGGTGTAAATGCAGAAAACGAATGGAGTTTCTCCAAACTTACATCAGCATAACTGATAGAAGAAGCTGATCTCTCACCTTTAATCAGATCATGAGGTTCTGTTGAAACAGATGTCCAGGATGACAGCTTGTCTACAAGTCTGAGTCTGATGCGTTTTTGAAGTGGACAGCTATTAAATTCCAGATGTGTGAGTCTCCAGGAGTAACTGGCCCTTAACTATACCCCTGGTACCTGCCATTGCTAGAGTATAATTTTTTTAAAAAATAGGCTATTTTCCTGTCAGCAGTCACACTTCCCCACTTGCTTGTGCTCATTTTAAAAATGATTTAACTTGTCTGCATCGCTCTATTTTATATTATTTTTATGTTCTCATTCATTTTTGCAAGGAACGGAAGGGGGGAGAGTGATGGCAGTGGGACTGATCCTGGAAATCTTTCGCTCATGAGTACTTCTTATAAGTTAATGGGAACACTTACGTGAGTAAAGATACCCCGGCATCTGCTTGAGCCTGCAGGATAAGCCCCTTCAATTGCAAAGTATATGTCAACACAGCATCGTTTGATTCACTTTCATAATGGGCTACTACTTAGTAATTCCTCATGGCTCGGTGTGACTTCTGTGATTATGTAACACAATCTGATATGGAGTAGAGATCTGGTCCTATGTCTTCTGAAGTCAATAGAAAGATTCCCATTGACTTCGGTGAGCTCTGGATCAGGCCCAGAGAGGATCATTCTGTTGTGGGTTGGGCAAAACATCAATCAGACAGGTGGTTGCAACTCCAACCCATCTTTTACGATAGTCGATGCTCCTTTATAAAAGCCCACTCCTAAAACAAATATGTTTGCGAATCGACCCAGGAATTAGTACTACATGTAAAGAAGATTTCACTGGATATTGTTTTGGGTGGGCTGGTGGGAGAGAGAGAGAGAGAGAGAGAAGAAAGCTACACACACAGCATAAACAAGCACAGTCTGGTGCTGACTAAAAGAGTTCTGGGGCTATACATCAAGAAACTATCTCCTCTTTGATTCCTCCTGTGTTCAGGGAAACAGGACTTTGTGCATTCCTTGTAAATAAACAAGATTGCATCAGAGGTATCTGGCTCCATCCCATTTCTCCTCCTAACTGGAACAACCTGCAAGAACCCAAAGTTTTATTAGCCACTCAGGCCAACTTTTGGGCCAAAAAAGGGGTAACAATCTTCTGTGGGCTGGCTCCTGCAGTCAGAGCTATATGATGTATTATAATATGCAGGCCATATTTACTCTATCCTGGGATGCAATGACTGAAAAATACTTGGAGCTGAACATGAGCTCCTGGTGGGATGCTATAGCCAAAAGGGATAATAGGATTCTTGGAGTAGAGTATTTGGCACCAGTCTCACTGCTGCTGGAATACAATCCGGTTCTGGGATTGGCAATTCAAGAAGGATGTTGATAAATTGGAGAGGATCCAGAGAAGAGCCACAAGAATAATTAAAGTGTTGGAAAACGTGGCTTATTGTGGTTCTCAACCTGTGGTGATCTGCTGACTCCTCGGGGTCCGTGAACTATGTCTAAGGGGTCCACAAAAGATTTAGACTGAAAACTGACTGGTCAAAATTCATATATATACAGACAATAGATTTCCAAAGGGGTCTGCGCCTCCATTTGAAATTTTTTAGGGGTCTGCAAATGAGAAAAGATTGAGAACCCCTGAGATAGACTCAAGGAGCTCAACCTGTTTATCTTACCAAAGAGATGGTTAAGGGTGACTTGATCACAGTTTGTACATACCAATCGGGGGAACAAATACTTGATAATGGGCTCTTCAATCCAGCACGCAAAGGTATAACACAATCCACTAGTTGGAAACTGAAGCTAGAAAAACTGAAACTGTAAATAACATGTAAATTTTTAACAGTGAAGGTAATTAACCATTGGAACAATTTACCAAGGATCAGAGTGGATACTCCATCACTGCCCATTTTTTTAAATCAAGATTGGATGTTTTTTATAAAAGATCTCCATTAGGAATGATTTTGGGCAAGTTCTGTGGCCTGTGCTACAAAGGATGTCAGACTAGATCACAATGATCCCTTCTGGCTTTGGAATCTATGATCAGAACTTGGCACTCGTGTGAAACTTCATTGATTCCCTGGGGCTCTGCATAGCCGCAAGGGTCCACCCATGCAAATCCATCTGCAGGATCAGGGGCTTTATACTGATTTTGATTTATAGGCTTGCTTCATTGTGTTTGCAGACCAAAGTCCTGCACACAATATCTTTTTTCCTGCTGCTGCTTTTTCTTTAAAAGGAAGTTGCTTAAATGAGAGCAAATGCTAACCGAATATAACTTGCATGCCAAAACATTTTAAAAGTACTTTTATGAAAAGCTTTTGAGCTATTTTTTGTTATTGAGAGACACACAAACCACAGTCAATTGCTGTTCACAGTGTTGTGAAACATCATTATTTTGTCTCGCTATAGCCCGATGGAAGAGCTAATAGGGAAGTGGGAGGTGGGGGAGGGGGAGAAAAAGAAGGTTAGTTAATTTCCAAGGTGCTAAACTGCCTCTATTTCTTTACCTGACGCTGAAATCTGATTACATTTCCCCCTTGTTGTTTATTTTCTAGTGGAATGGAGCTGCTCTGAAGACTTTTATCCGTTGGCTGGGGAAATAATCATGGACAATCTTCAGTCTTTGAGATGCACCATCACAGGCCTCAGAATGGTAAATGCCAAATCATTAATTTAGATCTTAAACTCCCCAAATGGTACACGGGCTGTGACATTTGCATCCGGGCCTCTTGGCAAGAACAGCAGAGTGCCATTCCTCTGACAACAACTGCCAGTTATTAAGCATAATATGTCTGGTATCCATAATCTGAAAGTCACAAAGGAATAGACAGACAGCAGGAACTGTTTTGTAAATTGTCATGTTATGGGGAGATCAGAAAAGATTGGAATGAAAACCGCTGCTCTCTGGATCACAGGATAATATTAGTGCAGATCAAAGGCTCCTGAGAGATCCAATCCTGACTCCATGCTGATGGTTAAAATAACAATTCTCTGTCCTCTTCCTCATTCAGGAACAAAGTCACTGCATGCAGTCTTTTAAGAAGACATGTATTTTCATACAGATAAGAACTGGGTCAATGACGGAGAAAATCTCTCATGAATATTCACTTGGATTTTTAAGCAAGCTAACCTGAACCATATGTTTGTAAACCTTCTCTGCAGGCTTTTTGTGAACATTTGTGCAAGCAAATTTTGTGTTTTGCAAATGCTTGCAGGGAACAAATCTTGTTCAAAATTCACACAAATATTTACGATGGAACCATTCATGTGGAGCTTGATCCAGCACACACTGAAGTCAATGAGAGTCTTCACTAGAGATTGAATCAGGCCCTTAAGACAAAATAACAGCAGGGAGAAAAGCAAGTTTATTCCAAAAACCCCTGGCCAGTGCCCTGAAGCACAAGTGTTAGAGAGCTGCCTGTCTGCTTGGGTTAAAATTCTCAGTTGTGTATGTCTGGGAGTATGTCTACCCTGCAGTTGGAGGTATGACTGCAGTCCACGTAGGCACACCTGAGCTAACTCTAAGGGCTGGTCTACACTGGGGGAGGGGAACACACAACTTCAGCTACGGAAATAGAGTAGCCAAAGTCAACGTATCTTATTTCGACTGACCTCCTGTCCTCACGGCGCGGTATCGATGGCCGCGGCTCCTTGTCGACTCCACTTCTGCCTCTCGAACTGGTGGAGTTCCGGAGTCGACGGGAGTGCGTTTGGGGATCAATGTATCGCATCTAAACGAGACACGATACATTCATCCCCAACAGATGGATCGCTACCCGCCAATCTGGCGCTTAGTGTGGACGTACCCTAAGCTTGCACTGAGGCTGCAGCACAACAGGCTTCAACCCAGGCTGTACAAGCCCCCTGGGCACTTACTTAGGTAGCTAGCGGCTGTAGCTTTGCTGCTATTGCGACTCACACTAGCTAGGTCAAAGCTAGCTCAGGTGTGCCCGCCCCTGCAGCAGTCACACGTCTGATTGTAGTGTAGACACGGCAAAGAGTAAAGTGATGGGCACAAGATAAAAACCTCCCAGCCAGAATAGAACAGGCATTTTTTCAGTCTGAAGAGCTTTGATTTGAAACTTTTTCCAAGCTGCCGGTCCATAGTATATATTTCGTGCATTTGGGCTATGTTACTAAACATAAAAGCACCACAGCTTGCACAGTCGCTTTCAGGGGCACGTGTTAACAAGAGCCGATTGTACACTGTCTGCACTCACACTCCCTGCCAAGGATGCCGTACCTTTAAGTGAAGGGCAGGATTTTCAAAAAGCACTCAGCACTGGCCTATCTCTAGTCTCATTCAGGTCAATGGTAAAGCTCCAACTGACTTCAATGGGAGCAGTGTTAGGTGTCTAGACACTTCTGTCTGCATTGGCACTCAGGCTGTGATGCATGACTGTGGAGCTGTCCATTAATGTCAAGGGTATCCCTATGCTATCATTGATAGATTGTAATGTCTCTTTTGGACCCATTGTGGTCCATTAACTCAGGGATCCACCCGTACTGGGATTTGGGGAAGATCATTGAACTATGTCTTCCAATCTCTCATGATATTCTTCTGGTCAAAGCACCGTGGGTAGTAGGTTTGGAAGAAGGTGACTCTGAGTGTGGGAACGTTGTCTAGTGATTAGAACACAGGCCTGGGCATCAATTGCTGGTTCTGTTCCCAGCTCTGTGACTGAATTTTTATGCGACTTGGGCCCAGGATCCACAAAGGAATTTAAGCCCCTAACTTCCATTGATTTTGTAGATCTGGGCCTTAACCCCAGTTTCACCATGGAGAAACCAGACGTAATATCTGCTACTTCATATTTTGAGGATTGAAAAGTGCTTGATGTCCTAAATTTAAAGGTGTCTTATAAGTGCAATGTATCACTTATTTGCACTGCACAGTCTCAGTCAAGAGACAATCCATTCCAGCAGAGACTGTAATTGTCAAAGAGTAGTAAATTGCAAACTGCCACGCACTCAATCACTGTACATTCCTTCTCCTGCCTTCCTTACCTGATGCTTTGTAGCTGAGCTGTTTAAGTACTCAGCTGTAATATCTAGCTATAATGGAATGAATTAAGGAGTGAACACCAGCCCTAGTTCTGAGTATCCTCGCTCTGGTGGTGTGACAAGGTATAAAGACACTCGAGCATGTAGGGAGTTACCAGGGTCCTGCCTATCGCATGGCTGATCCTGGCAGAGTTAGAAAAGGAAAGAGAAGTTGGTGCAAAGGAGGCTGCCACAGGGGGGGTATCCTCTCTCCCAGTTGGGGAGGCTGGAAATGCCTGAGGCGCTTATAATTCGGTAACTTGAGTTTATTTGGTCTAGTTTTGAATTTTGGAAACAAAACAAGTCCTGAGGCAATGGCTGTGAGGTGCAGAGGAAAGCTGGCCCAGTGACTAGGGCACTCATGTAGGAGTGGGGAGACCTGGCTTCAAATCCCTGCACTGCTACAGACTCCCTGCATGATCTTGGGCTAGTCACTTACCCTCTCTGCCCCCACTAAGACTTCTCTACCTCACAGGGGTGTTGTGAGAAGCTTGCAAGGCACTCGGATACTACAGTAAATTAACCATGTAAGTATCTGAGATAGAGCAAAGCAGCCTGTAGTTTCCTTCTGTGGCTGGTGGATCTGCACGCAAGCTTACAAGTGAGTTAAGGTCCTGGTCCTGCCAACACATAGTGCTGGAAGTAGCTCTCACTACTGTGGCTTTAGTGGGACTAAACACGGTGCGTAGGACTGGGTCCTAAGGACCGGAGTCTGCCACCCTTATGCACCTACTGAAGTCAGCGGGCCTGATTCTCTTTTACACTGAGACCTGTTACCACTGCCAGAGCGGCGTAGGGACAACTTCATGCAAATGAGAATCAGGCCCCTAGGGATTCCTTGTGAAATAAGGTACTCTCCAGTGTGAGCAAGAATATCAGAACCTCACCCTTAGTTCTATTCGTAGGGTTTGTCTACACATCGCCAGAGTCTGGACTACAGATGTATGAATTGTAGAGCATTCTAACGTGTCATGGTCTAACTGTTCCAGGTTGACCCTGCCATTGTGAACTAAAAGGTACCTAGTACACATTCAGGTAATTCTGTTAGAAACGGGACTACAGTAGAACCTCAAAGTTATGAACACCTCAGGAATGGAGGTTGTCCTTAACTCTGAAATGTTCAGAACTTTGAACAAAACGTTATGGTTGTTCTTTTAGAAGTTTACAACTGAACCTTGACTTAAAACAGCTTTCAAACTTTACTATGCAGAAGAAAAATGCTGCTTTCTCTTTATTTTTTTTTAGTTGTTTACATTTAACAAAATACTGTACTGTATTTGTTTGTTTGTCTCTACTGCTACCTGATTGCATACTTTTGGTTCCAAATGAGGTTTGTGGTTGACCAGTCAGTTCGTAACTCTGGTGTTTGTAACTCTGAGGTTCTACTGTACATCAGTGTGAGCTAGGCGTCTTTTAGTTTTGTGCCAGCAAGGTCTACATGGAGCAGTTACAGCACAACACGTTAGAGCACTGTACAGTTCACACACCCCTAGTCCAGATTGTGGTGCCATGTAGACAAGCAATGGGCGAAATAGATTGGATTAGTAAGGAATCAGTCATCTTTGAACTGAACCAGAACCTATTTTCAACTTCAGAAAAGTTTTTAAGATTTAGTTTGTTTGTGTTTCACCTTTGCCAGCCTCAGTGCTTCCTGGGTTCCTCCAGGACCAGAGGAGAAGGACCAAAATACCATGAAGGGAGGCTATTTCTGCAGTTTTTCCAACCTAGCTAGAATGGGGAGTGCTGTAAATCTAGCAAAAACACCTGTTCTCATAACAGCTCCAGCCCAGTTTTTAGACCAAAGAGGATGGACAGTTAGATAAGCTTTTCATAAACTTTTTAGTATTTAAACAAAGCAGATTTCTATTGATCCCAGTCATAGAGATTACTCTACTGCTAGGAGACAAACAAACAAACAAAAAAACCCTAAAACTGTAATCATTACTTCATTATAGATTTTCGTAGGCCTTGATTCGACAGCCTTTGGAGTGAGCAGTATTTACATACTAATCTCTCTGATTTCACCACTTTGCCACTGAGTCACGGTATAACCCTTGGCAAGTCATTTAACATCTCTCCACCAATTATTGACTTCAGTGGCCCTATTAGGTATGAGTTAGGGTATGAGTAGAACTGGCTATAAGTAATTTTAAAAGTCGCTATGATAAGGGTTCATTAGTTGATGTTTGTATGAGGCATTGAAGAAGCAAAGTGCGGAGTATTATTGTTAATATTTTTAAATAAAATATTTAATACCCTTCTGTTTCCATTTCAATGCATTTGCAGGGCCAAAGTTATTACGCTCGTGTGTCAGCATACAACATGAAGGGATGGGGACCTTCACAGACTACCACTCCTGCCTGTGCTTCTCCTTCTAGTAGGTTAAGATCTCCATGATTGATTTATTAAAGCTACTTTATTTTTTTGTTTTTAAAGTGAATTTGACCCATTGGGGTCAAATACTAAAATGGGCAAGTCACTCAGGCATGAAATAAATAAAATATAACTTCAAACAAAAAAAACCTGGAAAGAATTTATATATATTTTAATTGTCCTGCACTGTTACCACTTCCACACTTTTTCCAGTTCTTTGTCAGCACATTTTCTATTTAGGACCTGATCCTGCACACATATATGCACAAGGGGTAGGATTTTGATCCTTATGTCCGTTAATAGGCTTCTGTCGTATTGAACTTTCTCTAATGTAAGGAAAAGAGCAGATCATAGTTTGAATCTGAACTACCATCAGGATAGCGCAGACAATTCTGCCCTTTGCATTGCAAACATTGTGGGTCCAGTCCTTTAAGATTCTGAGGGGTGTTAATTCTCATTGAAGTCAATGGACTGCTCATATAAGTAGAGATACTTATGTGCATGCATGTTCACAGCAGTAGTTAAGTAGCAGTTAAAATGTTCCACATGACTGAAATCCTCTTTCCTTTTGAAAATCATGGTGGGTTTGCTGAAACTCCACTGGGACCATAATTTGACTTTTGCAATTTTTTAATTTATCCTAATTGCATCCTATTGTTAGTCACTTTTCCTGGATTAGTACTCACTGCTGAATTGGCTAGGCACATTACAGCTTCCCTTGTATTGATTAGTGTGGTGAAGGTTTTCATTTTATTGCATTCGCGTTTTCTTTTATTAGGCTAATATAACCAGTTAATAAGCTTGAATGGTAATGTGAGAACATAAAGGAAGCAGGACTGACGCTACCTATCTGAGAGTTGTGGGAAGTGGACTTTGGGTAATTGAGGCTGTTACAGTACTACTGTGGTATCCTGGACCAAATTCTGCTCTCACTTACACCAATACAAATCCAGAGTTACTCTAACAAAATCCTCTGTGTTTGGTGTAGTACAGTCCTGGGACAAACTTCTGCTCACTGTTACATTGGAGTGATTCTGCTGACTTACTCTGAATTACACCAGCATAACAGAGCAGAATTTGGTTCCTGAAGCCTTAACATTCCATGCCCCCTAAAGAAGGGGATTGTCTCTTTTCCAGGAACTTAGGGCAGGTCTACACTACGGGTTTAGGTTGACCTAAGTTACGCAACTCCAGCTACGTTATTCACGAAGCTGGAGTCAACATACCTTAGGTCAACTTATAGCAGAGTCTACACCGTACTGGGTCGATGGGAGAAACTCTCCCGTCGATTTACTTCATGCTTCTCGTTCTGGTGGAGTACCGGAGTCGATGGGAGAGTGACTTCACCAGACCGGCTAAATTGACCCCTGGTGGATTGATCGCTGCAGCATGGATCCACTGGTAAGTGGAGACAGGCGTTCAGTGTCAGTCAACAGAATACGTCCTGCAGAGCAGGAGACTCCTGACAAAACACGTGGCATTTTATACCGCAGCCCTGTATTGGATTGAGGTATTATTCTGTGAATATTGTTTTGTATTCTTGTTCAACCTTTTAAAAATACTCTGCAAGAAAGGCCTGATCCAAAGCCCATTGAAGTCAAACAAAGTCTTGTCACAGACTTCAGTGGGCTTTCCATCAGGCGCTACTGAACCCAAACAAGAGCTGGTCAGAAAATGAGGTTTATTTTCCTGCAGAAAGTTAAGACTTTGCATCTAAAAGAAACTGAATTTATTTTTTTATTGAAAACTTTCCTCTCCTACAAAAAAATTGGTTTTCAAGTGAACATTTTTGTGATTGGCTTTTTCAGTTTTCGACAAACAAACATTTTCAAGGGGAGCAGGCACATTCCACAAAACTTTGCCTTTTGTCAAAGAACCCAGTTTTCTGTCAAAAGAAGTTTCGATGAACAATTTTTGACCAACCCTAACCAAAACCCTGTAGCCTGCCTATGCTGCTTTGACAACATTATGGTACTACAGAGGCCTGAGAGAGAATGTCCCTAGTTTAGGAGCAGCTTGGGTTGATATAAGCAAATGTACAGTGGTCTTCCTTGTGGACCCTGTTGCTCTGGAGGATCACGAGTGGGAAAGGAAGTGCTCATAGATCTTGGTGCTGCAGGGACACAGAGTTGCAGAGCAGCCATAGGCAGCCCCAGGTAAGTAAGAATTAAGGCCACTTTGTCCCCACAACAGCTGATAATCCAGGTGAAGTAAAACCACCTTTCCTCTGCCTCCTCCTAGGCTATGCCTTCTATGACAACGGTGCCACAGCTGCACCTGGGGAACTCATGGAAGGCTGAAGTGGGATTTTTAGAAGAGACAGGTATGGCAACAGTAGAAAAGGACCAGTCAATGACACACGCTCAAGCTCGAGTGAGACTCTTATAGCCTAAGTTTAAACTCTTTTTATGAGGTAACGTTAGCATCAGAATTTCAGCTTGAAATGCAGCATTCATTGGTCCAGTTACAGTCTGCAGAACTTATTCTAGTGAAAAGGTCTTTATCCAGGGGACTGCCTTTACCACTGCCTTTGAAAACTAACCAAGCAAATGCTCAGCAAGAGCAGTGTGCCCCTGGAATGACACTGGTGTAACGGAGCAGAATTCGGCCCTAAGCTATAAACTAAAGTTAGATTCTTTAACACTCTATAAAACAGTCTATAAGGACCGCCAGAAAAATATGCTAGTGCAGTGTTTCTCAGTCTTTTTGATCCCAGAGACCGGCTTGCTGCCTATGCCAGGGAGATCTCAGGGACTGGCACTGGTCCATGGACCAGTCGCTAAGAATCACTGTGACAGTGGAATTAAAGATCCAGCGTTCAAGCTTGAATCCCACTCCAGGCCCAAGGCACCAAGGGATTGAAAAGTCAATTAATCTTCCTGGCTGGAGATTCCCCTGGCATCGGGGACTCTTTGAGTGCTGGCTTCTAACACCTTCCCCACCCCCAGGTCCAGTGAATGTACCTGAGGCAAACTTCGCCCATAAAACGGGTGTAGCCAAAATGCTACTATGCTCTGGTGATCCCCAGTTGCCAGATGTCCCTCTGAAGGCCATACCAAGCTGATCTGGTCTAAATAACACCAGCCTATAGAACCAGCCTCCAGCCAACCCCTGGATCCGTAAGCTGCAAATGATTCCTATGTACCTCCCCACACACCTGTAACCAATAGATACTGAATATAGCTGAGAATTGACCTCCCAAAAGTTATCGCTTTTGGTGTCCACCAGAATATCTAACATCTCTACAGCTGTTGCAATAGCCCACAGACTATAGGAGTAGCCACTGTCCACTACATCCACCCGTATGTGGGGCTTGTTATCATAGTAGCAAGTCAAGCACAAAGCACATTTACGTCTCTGGCAGGTTGAGTCGTTGAAAAGGAATAAATCACTCTCAAATTAAATTAGTACTGTATGTTCAGCAAGTGAGCAGTTAGTTGGTGGCACCTGTCTTCTGTGCCAGCTAAGAAGAGAAGAAGGAATCTGTTAATGCACTGACACACCAAGGGCACGCTTTTATTTGTGAAACTGGGGTGGGTGGGGTTTTTTTTTTTTCATTTTATTTCATTTTATTTTTGTAAATAAAAGAAGTGTGAATATAAAATTTAAAATGATCTGACATCATGGCTCGCCAGGATTCCATGAACTCGGTTGATTTTCTCACACCCATGACTAAGAATTTGGGAGCTTGTGATAGAAGGTTTTAGTAAGGCTGAGATTTTTAGCTAGCAAACGTTCTTTGCACTGAGGGCATTTGCGGCAGAAACCAGGGCTTCTTGCTGTTTCAGTACCACGTCTGGCTGGAATGTTCAGGGTTCAGCAGCCACAACCAGGATCAGGTTTTCAAAAGTACAAAGTCCAGCTAGCAAGGATGTTCCAATGGATTGGGTACCATCACCTGGGTTCAATTCGCTGCTCCACAACAGAGTTCCTGTGTGACCTTGGGCATGTCACTTAGTATTTCTCTGTATCTCAGCACCTCATCTGTAAAATGGAATAAAAAGTTGTTAGGATAAATATATTAACGATTGTGAGACATTCAGTTGCTATGGTAAACCCCATTTTCTGACCAACTATGGCAGTGGGGGGCCATATAGGTACCCAAGCTAGATGTTTCTGGCAATAATTGTCACAACAGAAGCTGCTGGGAGCTGATTTATTTTGAAACACAAGCCCTACCTTGTTGTTCTTATATTATCTATTTTGCAGGGGGAGAGGAAGCTTATGGTGTAGGCAGTGCCATCCCATCCCATGTGCCTATATGCAAATCTCTCCTCCCCCACCCCCAACCCCACAACAGCCAGGAAAAATGAGAAGCAAGAAAACATTTTTAAGCCTTTTTCTGCTCCTTTCCATTTCCATTTGTTTATTTCTTTTGTTCACCAGACTGGAAAGACTGCGATGGCAGAGAACCTAGGCACTGGGGACATACTGAAGCCCTGGAACGTCTCCTTCAGCAGGTTCGAGCGGCTCATCAGCATTATAGTTACCGAGGTAAGGAGAAAAAAAAACCTGTGGTAGGGAACCAGTCGAAGCCTCTGTGGCGCCTGTAATTTTAGCAGTTTCCTAACTGGGTCAGACCTTCTCATTCATCAGGAAAAGAAAGATATTAATATTGGCCCATCTGGAATCACTTGAGCATACTATCTTGCTCTTAACCCTTGCAATAAGTCATATGCAAACATGTGAAAGCAAGCGTGTGCCCCCAGCTCTCGTTTAATTGTTCTCCCTGCAAATCGTTTTTGCACAGGAATCCATGAAAAAGCTTCAAGGATCTCTCTTTCTTCCCCTCCCTACCTACCAATAATTTATTTTAAAAACTATTTTGGATCAACAAAGAGGACTTGGCCACCTCCGAATGACAGACACTATGTATTCTAGCAGAGGTGGTGCCAATGGAATGAAAAATTGTTGCACTAACCAGTGCGAAGGCAAGACTACTACATTTTTTTTTAACGTAACAACCCAAAACGGAGAGAGGGTTCGAATCTCAGCCAGTTCTGCGCTCTTCATTCATGGGAAACAGACTGTGCCTTTGATAGCTCAAGAGTCAAAGCAGCAGGCTGAGATACTTTTTAAAGCTGTTTAAAAGTCTCTGTTCTATATCGACTGTTGAAATGTTACTATTTATTTTTTAAATCCAATTCCTAACAGGAATAATGCTTGGAATTTGGTTTCAACTGAAGAAATCAAACTGCCGCGAAGTTGTCATTTTCCCCTGCTGTTTTACTTATCATATTCCAAGCTGCCTCAAACGATTCACATTCACAGAAGTGCTTAAGACTGAAAATGAAAGATGCAGCCTTAGTTCTCTGAGTGCAAATATACCATAATCATGATGATCAAGGGTCTGCCACAGTCCTATTGTAGCTATGGCAACTTAATTCAGCAGTGTTGCTTGGAAATGGAAAAGAGATATTGCAAGAAAATAGAATGTTTCTCTAATGAAGATTCACAAAAACACCATGATTTGTAGAGGATTTTGGACGTGAAGCTGCAGACTGCGTATTCTGACTCTTAAATAGCTGGCTTCATATCTGACTATGAGAGGAGCTATTTTGCATGGGACAGTCTCCCTTCTCTGAATGGTAGCAGATGTCCAGGGTCTTTCAGGTCAACTTCTCAGTGGAGGAGAAACAAATTATACAGAGTCTGGATATATTCTAAGTGGAACTTGTTTTATTTGCGCACACACACCAGTCCTTGAGCAGAAGTGGTCACAAACTGCATGCAGGGCAAGACATTCTTTCAGGAATCTCAGCCCTAAGCAAATGCCAAGTTCCTAGGGAACCCCTCCGCCTCAAGAATTGACTCCAATTGGAGACCAAGGCAGGAAGCAAACTCAGCTGCCGCTTTCACAACTCCCATTTCTGTTCCTTGCCTAGCAAAGCTAACAATCATACAGTGAGTTTTCCCAGGACTGAGCATTTTCTTGCATGCTAAGAAAAAGAATTTGGAAGACTCTCTGGAACAGTACCATCTGGCAGCACCTGCCATGACAACATTCTTACTTTGGATCATATAAAAATTCTCAGTCGCTTGTGTTGTAGCAAAGCATCACATGTTGGATGAAAGAGAATAGTAACATGATAAAAGGGCCTTTGGAAACTTGCCTAAGTCATGTAACTGGTGTCAGCACCTTCCATTTCAATATTTTTTATGAAATTAGATGCACCTGGAAACTGTTTGCATTGAAGTACAGTGGGGGGAGGGAACTGCAAGGTCACTTTTGCTCTGAAATTTGCAGCAGGGAGTTGTCAAGCTGAACGGAAAGCCAGGTTTGTGGCAGGAGAAGAATTGTCTAGTGGGTGGATCACAAGCTGGAAGGAAAGAAGGACCTCATGAGTCCTGTCCACTGAGAACTGGCTTTCATAATAGTTTTCATCAATCTAACACTTCTCAAAGATTGAGCCAGCCCTTCAGCTGGAGTAAATCAGCACAGCTCCACTGATCTCAGTGGAGCCACACTCATTTACACCAACTCAGAAGCCGGCCCATTGTTGAGTGTAAGTAAATGTCATGACCCCATTATACAGAGGAAGAGACTGAGGCTCAGAGGTGAAGTGGCCATGACTTAGTGTCACAAGCCTGGTCTCCTGACGCTCACTCCTATGTCAAATCCACTAGGTGACACCACGCTTCTCAGGTTAGACATTTAAATTTGAGGGTAAGCGTCTCAACCAGTGTAAATCAGTATAAGTATATTGACTTCAACAGAGCTTTGCTGATTTACGTCAGCTGCCCTCTGAGTCTGTTTCCGTGGCACAGCTAAAGAATAGGACAGAATTTACTCTCAGACATTTTTACCCGTGTAACTCCATTAGTTTAAGTGAGAGCAGAATCAGGCCCAGTGTTTAGTGGAAATTAAGACTAGACAGTAGTAGAAGTAAGATTAGAACACAGGCCTCCAGCCTTGTGCTCAATTCACTAGCCCATGCTGCCTTGGTGAGTGAGCATGAGTAATAGATCCATGATTGTGTAGATCCCACTGACCAAAACCTCCCTATATAAGGGGAGCTCTAAAAGCAGCAGCTGCATTAGTGCCCCAGCATGACAGAGGAGGGGTAAATTCCCCAGACTCCATAAAGACCTCTGCACAAAGCCTGGTTGTCAGGCTTTGCATGGAAGTCTGGAATTTGGCCTGGTGTGTAGAAAAGCTCACAAAAGCACCAGGAAGAATACACTGGAATGTACAGTGAGTTTAAGAGCTTTTGGAATTAGATCAGCTGTTGCTTTTGAACCTGCTCTGTGATATGATGAAATCTCTTAGGGAATTGCTCAGGAAGCTTTTCTTTCATATGTTTAATCTTCTGGAAAATCCTGATGATTACAAACAACAAAGTCATCCATTTGTCTTCATAATACCATGCTACAGAATAGCATAACCAAGTTACTACAATTACATATGTCCTGGCAACACTTCAGTTGTATTTTTAAGTGCTTTTTTTTTAATGTAAGATCATTGATTCCAAACAAATTCTGTGCAGGGAGAAGTAATTGTGTGGTGTTTTGTTACAAGAGAGACCCCTGTCTTCACTGAAATGCTTTCCAAATATTTTCTTTCTGGGACCTAGTTGTAAATATATTTTACTGGACAAGTCAGAGGTTAGTTTTTAAAAATATTTTAGTAGTAATTTGTTTCATAAGCAGTAGAACCCATTTTTCTTCATTTAGCAAAGGGGTGGGAGGAGGCTTTGATTTCATAGTGCATCATATTTTTAAAGTTTTTAGCTTGGACTAAATGCTTAGCATGAATATGAAATAACAGGCCTGAGGGGGCTTTCACAATGCCATGGGTTGAGAACAACACACAAGGCTATCCATAGTTTATAAAGCCAGAAGAGACCATTAAGACCATCTAGTCTGACTGCTGGTATAACTCAGGCCAGAAAAATGCACTCAGTCGTTTCTGTACCAAGCCCATAACTTCTCTTTGAGCTAGAGCATCTCTTTTAGAAAGACATCCAGTCTTGATACAAAGACTTGAGGTGATGGAGAATCCACCACATTCATAGGCAGGTTGTTCCAATGGTTAATTGCGCTCACTGTTAAATATGTTAAATTTGTCTCTAGTCTGAATTTGTCTAGCTTCAGCTTCCGACCACTGGATCTATTTTCACACAGGGTGAATATGAGCCTCATGTGCCAAGTCACTACAAGGACTCGGCACTGCTTATGCCCTCAAATAGGGGTAAGTAGGATCTGAGTACTGAACAGGACTTGTGCTGACTCTCTGCATGGTTGAATTTCACTCTAAATGAATCTAACTTTTATGGAAACCCCTGGCCTCATTGGGTTGGAGGCTCCTTGATAACACTGTGACACTGGTGTAATTCCATCAACATCAAAGGAGTTACTTCTCATTTCCACCAGTTGGGAGAGAGGTACTTGCTTCTGCAGTGATGGGACAATCGACGAGCAGACTCTTTCCATCCAAATGTTCTTCCTTGTCAGGAAAACAGAACAGAGCAAGTAACAGAGATTCTTTTAGAGACTGGTGCCATTATCATACACTGGAAGCCTGGGTGCAATTTTGCTCTTATGCCTCCTCAAATCTATGTATGTTGCTTTTTTAAATATCAGTTGCATTTCCCATTATTTGGTGGACAACAAAGAAACATTTCGACATCCTGCCTAAAGAAAGAAAAACTGCCCATGTTATCAATTTATATTGGTAGTTCATTGCTTAGCACGATCCAAATTTCAATGTTTCTGATCTCAATCTAATCACTAGCAATTCCCTAATTTCTGCCAGTAAACATTTGTGCTAAGGCTTTTGTTAAGTGAGCTCATAGCGTGGCTGTCTTATCATTTATTAATGTAAACTTGCTCTGCTGCTACTGATATTTTACTATTAGCGGGGCTCCATGTTATTTATTAGTTAATTAAACAGCAGACTATTAAAATTCCATTTCCTCTGGATTCAAATGATCCTCTAATCCCAGCTCCACATTGCTGGCTTCAACTTACGGAAGGTTGTAAAACAAAAGCGAACAACAATGTGGGAAACTTTACAGTCTTCTATATACTTTTACATTATTTCTTTTGCTGTTGGCATCTAAGAGGCTGTGGACTGCATCCAAACCGCTGAATAGCCCAATAGCACATACGCTCACTTTAAATGTTCCCTATTATTTCAGTGCTATAATCTCTGCTGGACGTTTTATGTGGAGTTATGTTGCTTTGCCTGTAGCCACTCAGCTCCCCCATATACAGGAGAGAATCTAATTTACATAATTAGGATGGCAATGGTATTGCTAAACTGGTTTTACTCAGGGAGGAGACGAAGCACGATCCATGAGCTTTCACCCAGTGTTTGGTTTATGTTATGGAGATACACTGAAATACACTCACAGGGAAGTAATAATGATCCATGAGACTATTTTCCAAGTATTGTCTTTCTCCGGGAGAGCCGGCAGAACTCATATTGGAAGGATGTAAACATTGAAGAGGGTGTTGGGGTGTTACTTGGAGTAAGAGGGTAAAATTAAGGAAAAGTAAATTGAAGATGAATGTTGGAGAAAGGATCTGGAGAGGGCATGAGAGAAGGAATAACCCTAGTTAAGGCACTGGCATGGGAGACAGGCTTCAACGCTTGGCTTTCCTCGAGCTGCTCATTTAATCTCTCTCTGCCTTAGTTTCTCATTCTTGGTAAAACAGAGGTAATAATCTTTCCTTTCTCTTGACTATTTAGATTGTAAACTCTTCGAGGCTAGAACCAACTTTTGTTGCAGTGCCTAGCAAGTTAGAGCGTCTAGCTGCTACTGCAATACAAAGAATAAGAAAACATTACTTAATGGGAGACCTAACTGTGAAATGATTGCTCAGATTACTCTTCTCCTGGTTTCCCTCCACCTCCTGCATCTTGTCTCTGACTGTAGGCTGAGATGTTTGAAAGCACTTAATTTTGGCCTAACTATGCTGTCCCTGATTTCAATGGGAGCAGCGTTACACTAATGCTGAATAGAGTCAGTTGGGAAATTTTCAGGAACATGTTTTTTTCTCATCAGAAAATGCCAAATTTGCCAAAATTGAAACTTTTTGCAGAAACTTCTAGGTGTTGATGAAAAAAATTGTCAGGATGTTTTCTCGGGCCCATGTTGAAATTTCTGGTCAAAATGGGAGAGTGAGAAGAAGGCGTTGGTGGGGTGGGGGGGAAAGGAGAGAGTGGGGTCTGACCAACCCCTACCCTTGAATAGTCATTAATTCAGTGGTTAGGAACTTAGCTGGGATGTGGGAGTCTCAGTTTCAAATTCCTGCTCAAAACCAGGCAGAAGAAAGAGCAACAACCTCAATTTTTTTCACAAAACGAAATACTTGATTTTCCAGCCAGCCCTGATACTGACTATTTTTGAAAATCCTATCCATAAATTCTTTGGAGACGAGATTGTTTTACAGTATGGGACACATTTCACTACCTGTATTCATGGTGAGTAGCAGCTTACTACCCATGTAGTCCCATTCGAGTCAATGAGAATACTTGTGCAGTAATCAGCTACTCAGCATAAGTAATGGAGACAGTATCTGGCCCTGTGTCTTTGCAGAGCCTGGTCCAGTGGAAGCATGATCTGGTTGGGGTCTTTATGCACTAATAAAATACAATTAGCAAAGAATAAATAATGATAAAAGGAATAATCTTCCAAGGGAAGAACTTAGCTTGAGACATCTAAAACTGAACCAGACAAAGCACTGGAGACAATACTATTGAGAAGAGTTTTGCACTGGAAAGAGTGTGGATTTGATGACCTAATAAGTTTTTCCCATCTCTGAACTGTAGCACTGCATAATAAATTCACCTCACTTGTTCTCTTTGCATTTGCTGTTCGGCAGAACAATAATTATGCTAACAATGTACCTTCTTTCAGTGGTCTTCAATGTGCTAATTATGGTGCAAATTTATTCATAATTTTAAAATATGTTGAACACTTCCACAGATGGAGTTTTGACAAGAACAAATTTAAATGTTCAGACTTAGAACTTGTTAAGAAGACGCAGTCAGACACCTCCTATTTAGCATTAGAGGCACGAGGAAAATATGTTACTCTGAGAATATCCAAGGAGACCGATTATCAACATGCAACAAACAGTTTTCTGCAAAAAGTTGGCAGGATGATAGGCTTTTCTGACACAGAAAGTTTAACCTACAAGTGTATTGGAGGTTCAGTCCAGATATTTATCCAAACTTCATCTAATCAATCAGAACATCTCGGCCCTTTAAAACTGAACTGTAATTTCACACAATTACCATTTTCTGCACTTCTTTCTTTCCAGATCAGCCAGAAATACCATGAGACTTGTCTCTCTGGGAACGATTCTCCTCTCTCTAACACCAGTGTTAAATAGAAGTGACTCCATTGAAGTAAATGGAGTTTCGTCAATGTAAAACCAGTTTTGAAAGCCTGCTCCTCTTGAGAGCTGCATGGAAAAAGCTATACACCAAAAGCAATATGCAAAGCACAACAGCAACTTTTACTGGTTGTACAAAACCTGTGCACAATGATGCGAGTTCCTGAGTGCTATTTACTGGCATAACCTCTAAAAACTATTTACATATATCTTTTGTAGAGCACTTTCATAACAATTCCTCCCAACTCCCATTTTTATTGACTTCAAAAGATATCAGATCAGGCCCTCAGACCACTATTTTAGGAAAGACTCAAGAAAACTAAAAGCAATTTAACCAATAAAACATTAACCAAATATTTTAGAACCTCCGAATAGGGTGATTTCTTCTGTTATCAGACCTGTTCCACCCATCACTCTTTTACAGTCAGACTCAAAGTAGGGTAGATTTACACCTCAACTTGCCACAAACTAAGTATTCATGTAGATACTTATGCTGTCTTATTTAATCTTTTATTGATGTCACCAAATTGTTACTGTCTGGCATTGGTTTTGTAAGTCTCATCCCTCCTTTCTAAGAGTTTAAAACCAAAACAAGGAGGTCAATCGTTCCATTACTAGGAGCTTGAGAGTAGAAATGGGCTCAAGTCACAAAATTTGAATCGTGATTTCAAGCATCATAAAATTCAGGTAGGTTCAGATCTGGAGCTATTTCCACCCGTTATAATTATAGGGACCATTTGCAAAATTCAGAACCAGATTTTGAATGGCCTAAAGCTCAAGATCCATGGCACTGGTTCGGGCCCATCCTTGCTTGGGAGCAAGCTAACAAGATTTTTTTCCAGATTTCATTGGCATTAGGAGGTCATTTTAATCTTCCTTATCACCAACAGCATGAATACATAAGGAAAGGGGATGCATTTCTGAAATGCTTGTCTGTGGATAGGCATAAACATATGAAAGTAATGAGATGGGACGAGACAAATGTTCTTTATATTTTACTGTAACCCTGAAGTTCGCACTCTGAATTTTTTTTTTTTGTTGGTTTTTATTTTCCATTTTAGAAAGTTCTAAACTACAGAATGCTGGTCGCAAGCAATCAGTCTCCAGGAGCCTGAAGCATCTTTTCCATTCTTCAAACAAGTTTGTGAAGACTCTGAAACGGTTTGTTCTATATTTCATTTCCCCAAAATGCCAATTTAGCTACAGATGAGAGCTTAGATACCAAAAAGATCGCAACTCAGACATAGCTATGGACATGTTCTCCTATGGCTTAAAGTGCAGTAAATCAGACATAACCGTGGTGAAGTCCATGAAGGTATAAAAAACTGGGGTGGCTGAGTGGAAAATGAGGCTCATAGAGCCTGAGCCCAGCACCCACTGAAGTCAGTGGGAATCTTTTCACTGTCTTGCTGGCTGTGGACTTATAACATTATGGAACCTTGTACGCAAAACCACAATGCTGTTATTTAAATGTTTTTGACATGCTGGTTCTGTTGCTGTTCAATAATGGAATTTCATTTGTTTATGACAGAAAATGTAGGGTGTAGACAGCCTGCTTGTATACATTTATAATACCCCTTCACCAGCAAGCAACCCACCTGAGAGATCCCTAATATTTTTAGCTAGTTCTGCGACCTTGGTGACCCAGGCAGCACTGAGCCTTGAAGGTTTGGTTTCAGTAAATGAAAGTTGCCCACACTGGATTACTTCTTCTTTCATCATCAAGAGCATTCCATTTGCTTTTTCTTCTTTGTATTTTGATAAGAATTTTGATTCTTCCAAAAGTGCTCTCTGGGGTCTTTACTTTCCCTAAAGCGACTGATTAATGTATGTAACTAATTGCAAGAGTAAATATTGGAAGGAATGATTTCTATGAAGAGTTGTGCAGATATGCTGGCCAAACTATACCCTGGAACATTTATGTAAATCCATAATAACTCTGTTGATTTCAGTGGAGTTACTTCAGATTTACAGTGGGGTACATGAGAGCAGAACTTGGCCCATTATTGGTACAGAATACTAACATGCACATTGATTTCAGAAAATATCATGACCCCAATCGTGCACTATTTACTCAGGCAAAATTCCCGCTGAAATGGAAGTCAGTGGGTTGTTTTACTTTATAGATAAATAGAAGATATACCTATCTCTTAGAACTGGAAGGGATCTTGAAAGGTCATCAGGTCCAGTCCCCTGCCTTCACTAATAGGACCAAGCACTGATTTTTGCCCCAGATCCCTAAGTGGCCCTCTCAAAGATTGAACTTGCAACCACCCTGGGTTTAGCAGGCTAATGCTCAAACCACTGAGGTATCCCTCTGCAAGCTGTGCTGATTAGCGTCATAGATAACTACATTGTGGTAGTTTCCTTTAGTCAGAGCAATACATTTCCTATGCACACGTTGCAGGAATCACTGGATTGCGTTATGCAAGAGGTTCATACTAGATTATCAAAAATGTCCCTTCTGCCCTTAAAATCTGTGGATCTATGTGTCTTTGCCTATCCAGGACACTTGGTGCTGATTTTGATAGCTATTGAGACTCTGATTGCTCACTTTCTGGTTTGTCTTTCTTCCTTTCAGTGGACTGTACATAGCTGTCATATTTTATTACAAAGACAACTTGTTAGTAACCAATGAAGATCAAATCCCAATTGTGGAAATTGATGACTCACACACCAGTTCCATTATGCAAGATTTTCTGTGGTTCACAAAGGTAATTGGCACCTAATTTCATATACTGTCTCTCAATAAATTGTCTATACCAGAAATTGCTCCAACCTTAGTATATTTCCAGAACAAAACATAACAGCAGTGAAGAAGCTAAGTGAAAAAGCACAGTACTTTTTGCTTGGGTTAGTTATTTTTCCTTCTAGCATTTTTAAAGGGATAAATCCTGTCTAACCCATTGATGGGCGTGGAGGGAACTGGCCAAAGCAGAATTCATTCACTGAGATGTCTAATCCCACATGACCCTATTTCCAGTTATTGTTATTTAAGAGCTTCTGGGGAAAGAAGGAAGGAGTTAAAGAACATTAACCACTGACCAGAAGTTTCGAGGACTGGGGTTTTGATTGCTCACATCTTCAGATTATTTTTGAATCCAAGTGGACACTGAATCAATCTTACATGAAAATCCACAGATGGACTGAGATAGGTGCATGCTGTTTATGAAATGTTCTCTCTTTCTGTAGCTAGATATGGTATCTTTCTCGTTCCCTCTTTCTCTCCAATCAATAACTATCCACTTTGGTACCACCCACAGAAACTCAAAATGAACAATAGCTACTGATTTTTCCAAAGCCAAATATGCTTTTATTTTTGCTGCCGGCTTTTCAAGCACTGAAAACAAAGGGGATTGAACTGTGACATATATTTTGCAGCTGTCTTGTATGTGGGATGATATCAGATGGCTGAGGCAGAATATGTCCATATCCATGTCCTCATCAACAGCACTTCAAGCCAGGCAAAAGATGGTTTCGGCAACCGCACAGTTACAGGTTAGTTGCATTGCATGTTTTCAGTCGTTAATTTAATTCATGGTCTCTGAGGGAAGGTGCTTCCAGCTGTTCTCTGCCTTAGCACTCCCCAGTGGTTCAGCCTTGGGAGTAGTGTTAACACCTGCTGCGAAGTGAGCTGCTGCACCTATATCTCCTACTGAAAAAAGAGTGATCATGTAAAAACTAAACCCTAGGAAAAGAGGGGAAAGGAGAAACAATGACAGAAGAAGAAACAAACATAATGCAGCAAATAAAGGTTCCAAATAAGTCCAAGATTTTGCAGGTCGGGGACACACTGAAAGACAGCAGCAGTCATAACCCTGAGATACATTACTCAAAAGCTGAGATGCCTCATATGGAAAAGACGTTTTTATTACCATTATTTGTATTACTGTAGCACCTATAGGCCTCAAGCAAGATTAGAGCCCCTTTGTGGAAGGTGCTGGGCGCACACACAGGAAGAGACAGCCCCTGCCCCAGAGAACTTGTGGACAAAAATGACATGGCAGACAAAAGTTTGGGAGCATTATTATACCCATTTTACAGAGACATTAAGGCTTGGATCTTCCTAGGAGCCTGAGGGAGTTAGATCGCCAAGTCCCATCACAGGTCAATGGAAGCCCAAGGTTACATGTGAAATCTGTGGTAGAAATTGAATTTAGCTCTCCAGAGTCACAGGTCAGTGGTGTAACCACAAGACCATCCTGTGATGTTGCACTCTATATGATTTTATTAAAGTATGCTGATGAGTGTGAACATAATGTAACTAAAATATGCTTCATGCGAAAGGTCTCTTGTAAAGTATCATTACAAAGCTTATAATCTACTGAGTGTGGTCATCCTTTTTGTATAAATGTATCACTCTTCCATCAGAAACTAGAAATATGAAATATAACTCTGAGGACCTATTGTAATTATGCAAAGTGTGGGCCATTAATGGTGGTTTGGAATCTTGATGGCTCCCATCAACCAGGACAATTGTCTATAGATGGCTCTGTTTTACTTGTAAGTCTTCCTGCATACGTGTGTGCTGGCAAGTGGGTAATGAAGTCATACAGTGACATGTGATCACGTCACCTGAACTGGAGTCCATCTTTAACCTGGTGCTTTTCCATTGAGAAGGAGGGGTGGGAACCCAGAGAGAGACAAAGGATTCCCGCCTTATGCAAAAAATATATAAGTGGGTGGAACAGAACAAAAGAGGCAGCCATCGTGAGAAATCCCCTAGCTACTCCCTGAGCTGGAACAAGGGCTGTACCAGGGGAAAGGATTGTGACCAGACTAGGAAGATGTCCAGTCTGTGAAAGAAACTTATTGAAGCATGTCTGAGGGTGAGATTTTATCTATATTCAGTTTTATTACTGTATTAGGCTTATTTTATTTTATTTTATTTTTTATTTTATTTTACGTGGTAATTTACTTTGTTCTGTCTGTCACTACTTGGAATCACTTAAATCCTACTTTCTATATTTAATAAAATCACTTTTTACTTACTAATTAACCCAGAATATATATTAATACCTGGGGTGGCGCGGGGCAAACAGCCATGCATCTCTCTCTATCAATGTTATAGTGGCGAACAATTTATGAGTTTACCCTGTATAAACTTTATACGCGGTAAAACGGATTTGTTTGAGGTTTGGATCCCATTGGGAGTTGGGCATCTGAGTGTTAAAGACAGGAACGCTTTTTAACCTGTTTTCAATGAAGCCTACAGCTGTTAGGGGACCTGGTTCAGACCTGGGTCTGGGTTTGCGGCAGGCTAGAGGGTCTGGCTCAAACCAGGAAGAGCACTGAAGTCCCTAGCTGGGAAGGCAGGGAAAGCAGGGGCAGAAGTAGTCTTGGCACGTCAGCTGGCAGCCCCAAGGGGGTTTCTGTGATACAACCTGTCACACATCCTTCCTGGCCATAGGCTTACAGAATTGAATAGAGATTGTCAAAAAAAATTGATCAGCCACATCCATAACACTTCCTTTTTCCCACCTTTTGTGTGATTTGTGTATGTAGACTGTAAACTCTCTGGGGAGGGTGGAGTGTCATGGTTACATAGGGTGCTTAACACAATGAGGTCTTTAGATGTAAACAATTGTCAATAATGATAATAATCCTAGATCTCAAGAAACTACATGATGAAATAAATGACTTACCTGGGATATACTAGAGCTGTCAATCTATCTAAGTATTTCTATGCCCCACCCCCATCCCAATCACCGGGGCATCTGAGTATCTCACAAACTTTAATGTATTTAGTGTATTTTACAGATAGGGAAACTAAGGCACAGAGGGGGAGGGTTTTTAAGTGACTTGCTTAAAGTTACACAGAAAATCTAGAGCGGGTCATGGAGGGAACCCAGCTCGCCTGAGTCCCAGCTGGTATGTAACCACAAGACCGTTCTTCTTCCTAATCTAGGTCACTGCAAGAACTGAGTTTTATGGCATCTGGGACATTCTGGCACCTGGTGACAAACTAGCCCTGAGTGGGCATGATTAAGAATATCTTTATATTATTTTTATATTTATCTACAATGATAGCTGTACAAGAGACCAGCCTTCCCAGGCAGCCACCTGTCCTGGGAGGCAGCCCCCAAAATATCTACAAATGTCTGGAGTATCCATCTTCAGGTGTGTTTGCACCAATCAAGGAGGAGGTGTGAGTCCCAGCTCAAGTTGAAAAGTTGCAGGCGCTCTCGCCAAGCTACTGTGCTAAAAACTAGCCGTGGCAATGTGAGTGGTGGGATGGGCTTGCCACACCAGGTCTGTACCTGTTTGTGATCCTAGGCGTGTACTCAGGACAGCCAGCCTGTTCTGCAGCTCATGCCCCCGCAGCTACCATGCTAGGTTGATGAGAGCTAGCATGAGTAAGTCTCCTCGAGCTGGGACACCCCCTCCCTCCACAGCTTGAAGTGTAGACATAATATTAGAGGGCCACCTATTTTAAACAATAGATGCTTGTCAGCGCTCTGAGTGATCACTAGACAGATTTCACCATATTGCTGAATGCCTCCACATAGGGTGGCTATCTTGGTTTCTGGGGTGCACATTCCTATGCTGAGCTGAGTTTCAGTTTGCCTGCACGGATTGTCTTTAACAGATCATTGTTGTTAATACTTGCTGTAAATGTACAGAGACTGCATTTTGAGATACCCAAGATACTGTGTACATTGCATTCGATTTGCTAGCAGCACTTATAAGAGAAGAGCTGGAAGCATAGAAAGATAGTGTGTTTCTCCCTGTGGTATACTGCTCTGGTGGTTTTGTGGCAAATTTGTCATCCTAAACATTTGTTCTGTCAGTTTGGTCCCCTGATGAACACAGGACTGTCACCAATCTGCCGACCTTTAGCAGTATGTGGTCTAATGGAATCCACCCATGAAGGGTCTCAATAAAGTTTATACAGTTGAATAAACTTTATTGAGGCTGTTTAACAGACTGACTCCATAGGAACTTAGGACACAGTGGGAGAGATCAGTGACAACACAGCTGGTATGGGACTGAATCGGAGGACTCAAAGAGACTGGGGATTGTAACTGTACCTGCTGCTACCATTAGACAGCTAGAGCAAACAAAACATGTGATAGAATGCCATGCCAGGGGGACTCAGAAATGGTTTTTGCCTGTGTCCTAGCAATATGTTCTTGAGTCATCATAGGCTCTTCCATTCTGTCTGCTGGGATTCAGTTCAGAATCTAGTGCTGTCAATAATCCCATTTCAACTGTTTTAATTAAAAATGGCAAATATATGACCAGCTTCTGTCTAGTCTACTGTCTCCCATCCTCTTACTGAACACATATGCCACTACATACTGCAAAATCTACCCCGTACCATGCTGCTCTGGTTAGGAGGCTAATCTTTACAGGCAGCAAAAAAGAAGAGCATGTGGCAATATAGCCTTCTACAGTATGCCCTGGAGAGGGATACATAAAACTCAAATAGCTACTTAAAGCCACTTAGAAATGACAGCCACTGTACTGACTATCTTGAGTGCTTAGTTTATAAACAATTTAATAATACAGATTATAAGTAAATAGTGCCTGCTAAGTGCAGATAAATCAACTCAGGATAATCTATCAGTACAGAATGTCATTAAGTTAAAGTACAGCTACATACTTTCCTATACGTACAATGTGCTACATTGTCAGTTCAGTTTTTCCTTTTAAACAATCCTCACCCCTCACCAGCTTACTGTAGCTCTCTTGAAAACTCCAACAATAATGAGCATATTTTAAATATTAGGCATTTTTCTTTAAGACATCTGGGAATCTCTTCAGTGGCTGGTCACTGAAGTCAGTGTGCTCACATCAACAAGCTGATGCTTCCTATGTGGGGAAAGGGATTTTGACGGAGGTTAGTTTTGTTCTTTTTTAATAAATTTCTTTAATCTTCAGATATTTTGCCAGAAACCTTTTGGCCCTGGCAGATTGTTAGGGTCTCTGCTGTTTTCGTCTAGCACATTTTTGGTATTCAAAGTAAAAGGGGCAGATAAATACCTCTCAAAAGTCCCTTTTGTCAAGAGACAGCACTCATTTTAGTCCCAGATTTACCTGACCTGCATTCCGCACGTATTTGGTGTCCCCTCACTTTTATGGCTGGAAATAATTTACATCAGAAAAAATAATGAACCTGAATTTATAGAAAGTGACTGACCCTAAAGGAGGGAATTCAACAGCATTTTAAGTTTCCAGAATCAGTCATTTTTGGGTCCCTTATATGGCCTCTTTGACACCCATTGCATCCCACAATCCGACCTTGGTAGAGTGGAATGTGTATGCAGATCTTCAATCAGTATAACTCAGCTTGATTCCATTGAAGTCAATGATAGCAAAGTTAGGCCCACCCTGAGTGCTTTTGAAAATCCCACTCTGTAGTCACATAACTTGATGCAACTAGGACAAAAATTCTGCCCTGGGTTGTGTATGTGAATCACATTGCAATTTGGTCTTTTAAAAAGACCTTTTGTCATAATGATCAGATTGATATTTGCCAGTAACCTGTGTCTACACCAGCTGAGGAATTGCCCCCAAATTCCACAGTGCAATTCCCACACATACAACCCAGGGCAGAATTTTTCTCTGATTGCGCTGAGTGATGCTGGACATAAGGTTGAAATAGCAGAAGTGTTTTGCATTGGCCTAACCAGCTCCTGCTGAGGTCAGTGGCAAAACTCTCATTGAGTTCAGTGGGAACAGAGTTAGGCTTGTGCTGAAAATGCCATCTTCCTGATGTGTAATGGCTAATATTGTCCTTTATAATCTGTTTACTTTCTAGAACTTGCTGGGAACTCACAACTTAGGCAGAGTTTATTACGAACCGATCAAGGACAGACATGGCAATATCCTGATAGTTACGATAAGAGAAGTAGAGGCTCTCTATTCATTTTTTAATGGCAAATGGATGCAAATATCCAAGCTACAAAGCCAGAGAAAATCCCTTTCAACTCCCGAGGAGCCAACGGCATTAGACATCTTGCTCATAACAATCCAGGTAGCACTTTGCTTTGCTTACTTTATGTTTTTAATCTTAAAAAGCCTGTGACTTTGAGCATGCTTTATGGAAAAGTCATATAGGTTTTAGGCCCTGAACCAATGCCCATTACAATTCATGAAAAGGCTCCCATTGAGAGTAAAGTCTTCCATTGCCTTCAGTGGGCATTGGATTGAGCTCTTAATATGGATAAAACTAATAAGGTTCTATAAAAACGTAATAAGGTTCTATAGAAATGACTTTAAAGACTTGTAGACTATATAGGAGACATATATTTTCTGTAGGTTTTTGGAACCATACTATAGAATTGTATAGCAAGGGATGTAATTCTCTCTTAAATTCTGTAGGCTGGCTCTGAACATCTATAGAGAAGCTATCATTTTCTATTATAGTCTGTATGATTTTTCCATCAGAGGTTGATCACTAAAACCGGGTTTTATTTTTGAAACCAGACAAGATTCTGGGAGGTGTTGAGGGCCCTCAACTCCCAATGAAATCAGCTCCCATTGAATTATCTACAGACCGTATCCTCCCATCTCTTTTTACGTCAAATTCCCAGTGGACTTCAGTGGTGGAATGATGCCAAGATATTGGAGTGATCCTGCAAGGTAAAGAGCACCCCCAACTCCCATTTAACATCTGTGAGTTGTGGGTGCTCAGCACTTTGCAGAACTGTGTCTATTAAAGTCACCTCCTTCTATTGTCTCATGCACATAACTCATATCAAAGTCAAGAGACGTTGTGTGTAGGTGATAGCAGGATATATCCTACAGAATGATTTATCAATATCTCTTATCCCTAAACCTAAGGGATCACTTCCTCATTGGAAATACTGCCAGACAAGTTATTATCTTAGCTCTGTCTTCAGTCACTTCGGCTCGATATTGACTACTGTGGCTAATTGTGATTTACGGTCATTTTCTTGGGTGGTGACTGTGTGCTTTTGTATACCAGAAGCTGACGGGTAATCATACATACACATTGCAAGGTTTGGGGTAAATTAAAAGATTTCCAAACGACAATAAAACATACTTGATCTGTGCTCGACGTACTGTATTAAATACAGTACCAAAAAAGCCCAATCTGGGCAAAAGTTTTATATCAGGAAACGCAAAATACAGGTCCGATCAGGTTTCCACAGAGATCCTAGTGGAAAAATTTCCCCCTAATGGTTTGCACATTCCTGTGTAATGCCCTCCCTTTCTAGTATTACAAGTTGAATCATCATGTGGGTATTTTGTTCATGAAGTGCTCATGAAAATGAAGATCTAATTGCACTAGTTAGAGCCAAGCATAGCACTGGCAGACAATGTGATGGTTCCAAGGGTGAAGGCAGAGGGCCAGGTGGCCTAATCCTTACTCATTGCAGAGGGGCACATTACTCAGGATGGCAGTCAACTTCATTTATTAAAGTAGTCTTTCGAGAATGCTATACATAGCCCTGTTAATGTCTGCTAACTACAGCAAATAGGACTTAGGTGCTAGTCCTTTCCAAGCTCTTTTTGACGATAAAGTTCATTGTGTTGAAAATATAGTGATTCATTTGACAATAAATTTTACTTTGGTACTATACTTGACAACCTGGTGCACACAGAAAAGTCCCCATTGATGTTAGTAGCTGTAGAAGGAGTTCACTGGAGACTTACGCTGTGCATTAAAAAGCCCTGAGCACAGATTAGAGAGGAGAATTTTGCTTTAGGACTGCAACATGCTTCTTACTTTTGGATAGTTACTGTTTTACAGCTGACTCCTACAAGATGCTGAGCACTCTGAGCACCTGATCCACCAAAACATTTAAGCACATGCTTAACTTTAAGCACAAGTAGCCTCAGTGCATCAAGCTGAACAGGGCCACCTGGGGGGGGCAAGTGGGGCAATTTGCTCCGGGCCCCACAGGGGCCCCCACAAGAGTTTTTCCAGGCCCCTGAAGCAGGGTCCTTCACTCGCTCCGAGAGCCCCGGAAAACTCTCGCAGGGTCTGGGTCCCCGGAGCTTCTTCTGCTCTGGATCTTTGGCAGCAGGGGTCCTTCCACCCCCCCACTGCTGAATTACCACCAAAGCGGGACCCGTCGCTGAAGTGCTGGGTCTTCGGTGGTAATTCGGCGGCGGGGGGCCCCTGCCACGGGTCTTCGGGGCACTTCGGTGGTGGGTCCCAGAGCAGAAGTCTCCCCCATCGCCGAATTACCACCAAAGCAGGACCGGTCGCCAAAGTGCCAGGTCTTTGGCGGTAATTCGGCAGGGGGAGGCCCCTGCCGCGGGTCTTTGAGGCATTTCAGCAGCGGGTCCTGGAGCAGAAGGCTCCCTTGCCATTGAATTACCGCAGAAGCAGGGGGCCCCCCACTGCTGAAGACCCCAGGCCCCCAGAATCATCTGGACGGCCTTGAAGCTGAACATTCCTAACTGCAAGAGGATTGCTGATGCGCCTAGAGTTGAGCATATGCTTACATGTATTGCTGGGTTCAGGACACCCTTAAAGCAAAAGACCTGCTATAAAACCATTATCCGACCTCTCTTCTTATCTGGGGGAAAATAGGCATTTATATGTAGGAATGTTTCTGTTTGAACAGGACACACTTTCCTATCACAGAAGAAGCCAGCAGCGCCTCCCTCCTGGCTTGTATCTGGGTTACCTGAAACTCTGCAGCTCCGTAGATCAAATCAAAGTCCTTGTACTGCAAAAGCTGCCCAACATTCTGTGTCATGTTAAAATTCGAGACAACAGCAATGTTTCCAAGTAAGTGATTTTTTTTTAAATACTCGTTCGTTTAAGACAGTTGATCAAACTTGAATAACTCAAGTGCCAAGTGTGTGAAAATATGCTCAGTTTATATGGGCACCAAATATGAAATCTACTTTATAAACAGAAACAGAAGAGGCAGATAACTAATGATTAATGCTTATGGTCACAACAGTGCTGTCAGTAATTGCATAACATTGAATAAAGAGAAGTAAAGTGAACTCAGAGATTTGCAACCTACAAAGCATTGAGCACTCTGGCCCTAAGATAACAAAGAATTCAAGCAATGAGGCACTGAAGTCAGGGGACTGCACACCCATGTAAAGTTACGTACATGCTTAAGTGCTTTGCTGATTCAGGACCAGAGCACTCACCACCTTGCAGAGCCCATGGAGTATAATATTTATTTAGTTTATGAATTCTAGTGTATGCCCTTTATCGACCATCTATCACGTTACTTGTTAACATTTAGAGTTAAATTCTGCTCTCAGTCATAACCGCATTAAATGTATTGTTGGTTGCACAGGTATAATTGTGAACTATGTTTGGCACAAGCTGTGTACCATAGAGCTCCATATTGACCTCAAATGTGCACATGCTTACGTCCATCTATCTGGTATACGGAGGGCCTGATCCAAAGCCTATAATGGTTGAAAATCCCATCAGTTTCACTGGGATATGGCTCAGGCCTGAAGACCCCAATCCTGGGGCTCTGTCTGGGTCAGTATGACTCTGATGGTAGGAGCAGGACCTAAAGGCCTGATCCAATGGGAGTCTTCTCATTGACCTTCAGTGGGGGATGGATCAGGGCCTAAGAGGGCATTAAGTCAGTTTAAAATATAGTCTGATCTGTGATACCTTGTTTCTAACCTCCTCCTGCCCCTAAACAATAAAATAGATGATGACTGAAAAAACACATTTATTCAGATGCTGTCAGCTCTGGGTGCTCTCTGTGTTGGGTCAGCACATTCTTCCTGGTTCTGTCTCCACACTCCGCACCCCTGGGGCAGTGCATCAGTGCATTTTCTTTCTTCCTCTGTTTGTTTTGTTTCTTTGTTAGCCCACGTGGTTCCATCAACCAGCCAAGAACTTGGCAAGATTCAAATATGGGCTGGACATTTATATGGATAACAAGACTATCCAGTGTTATAACAGTTAATACTAACAACAATTTTACATTACGTTACATCCTTCCCCTAGTAAACAGGGCAGAAACTAGTCTCCTCTATTCCCCGCTGTCATTTGCTGTTGCTTCCATCTGCTCTGTGCTATGGAGCTTGACTGTTCTGCCCAATTGTAAGGATTCTTCTTAAAGTATCTCTTGGGCATTCTCGTTTCCTCACACCAGATGGTTTGCACTTGACAGCTTCATGTGGGAGACTGTGTTGGCATCCAGAGTACATGTACCAAATATATCCAGTGCTTCCTTCTGATTCTTGTGGAGATGGGTTGCTGGTTGGTGTATTCTTGGATCTCTTAACAGTAGTTTGGAAGGGATACAAAACCTCATGCCTCAGGGTTTAAATCAATCTCTACTATTAGGAATTAGGCTCAGACCTTCATATGGGGCCAGATTACCCCATTATTGTGGGGTTTCTTGCACCTTCTCCTGAAGCATCCAATGCTGGATGCTATCAGAGATAGGATACTGGACTAGATGGACTATGGGTTTGATCTGCTCTAGAGCTGAATCCAGTTCATTGGCTGCATTCAGTACCGGAGATGTCTGCAGCAGATCAGATGTAGAACTCACTAGTAAAAGCAGTTATAGACCAACATATATTTTAAAAGACATGGAATGGAGTTCTTGTCAAAGAAAAAAACTTGCTGAAATATTTTGAAGGCAGTTGATTTTCAGATGTTAGCAAGAAATGGTCAGCGTGATGTACATGTGCTAGAAAAATTAAACAGGAAACTTTTTTAGGTTGTTTTTTTAACCACAAACAAGCAGGACTGCATCATTTTAGAACATTTGACTATTTTAGGATTAAACCCTCAACAGATCCCAAATGCACATACTGTAAATACTTCCTTGTGCACTGAACTTTTGTTATATTTCTAATTTTAACTCAACATACAGAGATGAGTGGGAATGGCTCCAAATGCTTTCTGGCTTGGAATCGGTGGAAAGTGTGGATCATGCTTCAGATTGCCCTACTCGGTTGTTCTATGAGCTCCAGATGGCAGTGAAAGCTCTGCTCAAACAGATCAATCTACCTCTGCGACAGGTATTAAACTTTGTGGTATTTATCACCTTTATTTTTTTTTCACCTGGTTCTTGGGAACATTAATGAAATCTAAAAACTGTATATATTTCTACTAGTGGTTACATGTTAGAGTTGCAAAAGCAAAGCAATCAGAAAGAGTTTAACTAGGGTTATTTTAAGTGTGTTGGCAATATCAACTGGTAAAAATCACCTTTAGGATAGTGTGCTTTCCTGGAGTCTATGAATATATGGGACTAAAACACTCAGTCAACAGGGCCAATTTTTCAGTAGTCTTCCTCTTTTGCATTTGCAGGCGCATGCCTTTGTATTTGTGCAATTGCATGCATGGTCAAACAGGCACTTTTGCACACACATCAAGCAGTAAGGTGTGCCTTTATCCAACTTGCAAAGGCAAATATATATATATATTTGCAAATTCCTGTAGGTGCACATGCAGATATTGTAAGCACTTATAAGAAGATCAGTTGAAAATTTGGCCCAAAGTGTACTGTTGAGTAAATTATTTTACATCCCATGGAAATTTAGTGCTTCTGAAAATGTAGCTCCAGTCTTCCAGATAGACTGCTCTGGGGACTGATATCATAGACAGGGATATCATAGGCAGGAGCAGTGCAAGCTTCCCTAAGTATATGGTGATATACCTATCTCATAGAACTGGAAGGGACCCCAAAAGGTCATTGAGTCCAGCCCCCTGCCTTCATTAGGCAGGGACAAGTACTGATTTTGCCCCAGATCCCTAAGTAGCCCCCTCAAGGATTGACCTCACAATCCTGAGTTTAGCAGGCCAATGCTCAAACCACTGAGCTATCCCTTACCCCTTCTATCCCATTGACTTCACTGGGGCCAGAATTTCACACAGTGTCTCAACTGAGCTATTGCCAGTTGAGGTGAGAGCATAGGTGAGCCTCCATAGCCCATTCAATCCTTGGCCTCTGCTGATGCTGCCATTAAAAATGCCCATTAGGGCTGTAGTAGTGGAGACCTGTCTAGCTGGAACTGGACTGAGTCCCCACACAAATGTATTTCACGTAGGCCATTAAGCAAGCCTATAGTGTGCTTATAATTTATGTTTCACTCACACACCGCTGCATGAAGTAGGAATTTGCTGTGGTTATCCAATTGCGCCCAAGCCATAGGAGATATGTGTCTGGTACAGCCCCTGCGAGAGACTTTGGATCTTTAACTTAGGCTATAGCTGCTCATTCTTTTCGGTCTCCGATTCGGTCCCTGGTAAATTGACCAAGATAGCAGCAGATGCACAGTTACTATGGACCAGACTGCCTACCCTTTACTTACACTGGTGAGCAGTTGCTCACACAAGTATTCGCCCTGACTTTAGTGAGGCTACTTGTCTAGCACTATACTACTCATGGCAAGTGAGGGTATCAGAATCTGGCTCTATGGCAAACTGCAGAATAAAACAAATCTGGACAGGTAAAGAATTTGCTGGAGAAAGGATAGAAAAGATTAAGAGAGAAGCCAAGCTGTGGCTGTGATGCAAGAAAAAAATTAAAAACCGTGAACCTAATTCTTATTCGCAGGAAGGTCACTTTACCTGTTCCGGCAATGTAAAAGAGGCTTTGCGGTGGAACTATATTATTGGTATACTCATTGTAAGGCCTCTTTACACTTCAGAGAGGTGTAAAGTGGCCTTAGTGTTCATGAATCAAGTCCAATTTTTCAATGAAACTTTTTCTTAATACTGAAGGGCTGGGTTTAGGCCCTACTCAGACCCTGTGCCCATACAAAATCCAAATAAGACCTAAGTACATCCAAAATTAAGATTTTCTCACAGACTTTAAGGTCAGAAGGGACCATCATGATCAACTAGTCTCACCTCCTGCACATTGCAGGCCACAGAACCTCAGCTATCCACTCCTGTAATAGACCCCTGACCTCTGGCTGAGTTACTGAAGTCCTCAAATCATGGTTTAAAGACTTCAAGTTACAGGGAATTCACCATTTACACTAGTTTAAACCTGCAAGTGAGCCGTGCCTCGTGCTGCAGATTTGCGGCCACTCCATCTAATTTCGGAAGCCTATCCAGGACTCCGTGCTAGTGGGTCCCCAGGCAGGATTGGAGTGCTCATGCCAAATTATTCACGTCTTTTAAAAACTGATGGAGTTCTGCTGAAGGCAGTGGGGACTGGGCAGAGTGTCAGTCAGAATGCAATTTGTTCCTTAGGCCCCAATTCAACCACGCACTTCAGCACATGCTGAGCTCCATCACCAATCAATGAAGCACTTAAACATATCCTTAAATTATTCGTTTAAATGCTTTGCTGAATCAGGACCGTAATTGTGGATTAAGGAATTTAATTTATTTGTATTGTGGTAGCACCTAGGAGATCCAGTCATGGCCCAGGAGTCCCTTGTAGCAGGCACTGTACGAATACCGAACACAAAGACAGCGTTTTACATGGCAGCTACACAACAACCTTCATCCAACTACTGTTTGTGCCGATTTCCCTTCATACAGCACTTGCTAAATCTTTTCAGTCCTGTGTCGGGTAGGGGTGGGGGAGTGGTTGCATATTTCACTTAACTAGTCCTAAATTGAATCTTAAAGGCTTTTAATTGAATCCATTTTCATGTTTTCACATAATTATACAATCATAATCTTGAAAAGCATAGGGCATGTGACCATTTTCTGCCTAATAAGAAACATAAATGTTGTTTTCAGGGGGGTTGTTTGTGTGGGGAGTTTTTTTTAATGTGAAACATTACAGCTTTAAAGCCTGATTTTATGTAGCGACATTAACCCGTGTTTAAGTCCCCCTAATATTTATGTTTTATAAAAATTCCGAGCTTGATGTTGTGCACGTTAGCTTTAATGTTTTATATCATTTGGGGTGTTGTTTATATAAGTGCCATGTTGTAACTCTCTCCCACTTCTTTTCCCGCACGTGTCCCTCTGCAGGCTAAGCACTTCCGTCTGTATACACAGGAGGTGTTGGAGCTGGGTCACAATGTCTCCTTTCTTCTCCTGTTCCCCGCCTCAGACGACGTCTGCACTGCCCCAGGACAGAATAATCCTTACACCCCACATTCAGGATTTCTTAACCTCCCTCTTCAGATGTTTGAACTCGGTATAGTAGCTTGCTTCACCTAGAAATATTAACCCAGACTCCTTATAATAAAATCACAAAGTTGTATCTGTTTTACCCCTTGTCCCAGTGGAGAGTGAATAAATCACATGATGGCTTTGGCAACAACACTACCTATAACTGTGTACAAGTTATAGAAGGAGCATAGCGGCTGAAGTATATACTGTAGCCGTCATTACTGAAATGCAAAGCATAGAGCAAAAGCCCACAGTTATCAAGCATAAGCCCTGGTCTATTATGGAGGAGGAGGAGGATGCGGGGGCGGGCGGTTATACTGCTCATAAGATGCCAAAGCTGATATTCTGAGGGCAGCCACAAAAATGTCTTTATTCTGAAGTGAGGTTGGCATCATCGTGGAGAAGAACTAGGTCAATGGACAGATCTAGCAGTTTTATAGTGCAGAATTATTGCTATAGATGATCCTACTCAGTGCCTGAGACCCCGGCGCTTTAAGGATGTTCAGAGCTAGATTTCACAAGTCAGGCCCATCTCTTTGCTTTTCATCCTGAAACACCAAAGGGTCCAATGCTAGTGTAGGGATGCAGCAAAATCCCCATCGTGAGGAGAAGAAGAATCCTGCATCACAGCCAGTTCAACCTCCCTGTCCCACTTCTGTGCATGCTGGGGTGGCATTCCACAGAGCAGGGTCTCCTGGATGACTGACAGGAAAGGAAAAGATGTTCCTGACACACCTTTCTCTCAGTTCCCTCCATGGAGTGGAGAGGGGCCGAGGATGGGAGCAGCCCAGAATCTACAGGATCTCACTGTAGATTTCAGAGTGGAGAAAGAGAGGCAGCTACTGAGCCTGATACATTTGCTGGAGGAAAGACGGGGGAAACCTCTTTCTGCTTCCTCCTTCTGCTCAATCTCCCTGGAGGGGAAAGGGAGAGAAGAGCAGCAATGGGCAGTCCCTGAACCCCAGCAAAAGCTGCCACCCCAAGATAGGGAAGGGCAGGAAAGCACATTCATGGTGGTGGGGGTAGAAGGGCTTCATAATTGTGTGTCGTTCAGGCTGCATTCACTGATCAAGGGGGACTAGATCAGTTGTGCATGCAGGGGGACGGGGAGCTGGTATTAATTGGGAAGGGGGGGCTGCATTAGGAATTGTGTATGGGACAGGTGGGGAGGCAGCATGAACTGAGTGTGATAGAGAAGAAGAAACTGGATAGCAGGAGGCTATGGGAGGTTTGGAAAAGGGAATCCCAGGTACACGAAGAGGTAAGCCTGAAGCATGGTCTGTTTGGGGGGTAATTGGGCAGAGACCTCCCCTTCCTCCATCTCCCTTCCTGAACCTGGTATCCCATGAGAAATCCAGGCAGGGACTCTTTCTCCCAAATCTCCCAGGAGCTGGGGTAAGAACACTGGTTCCAAACGTTGGAACCCCTGAATGTTGTTGCATGTTTGGCCCAGAAACAGAGACCCATTTTTAAATATAAAATTGTTTTGAAGGACGTTTTCCCCCGAACGAGTCAAGTAAACCAGATTTCACTCTGTAACAGACCTCCTTCCCCTCACTGAACCTCTACCAGGCCACAGAACTGATTTAGTGGTGAAAATTTATACATCAAAGAACATGAATGTTGCTTGCGGTGCAACACACAACAAATCACGCATGTTCCACATTTTGGTCATTTGTCCCATTTCTCAGTGGTTCAAGCCATGCATTGGCAAGCTTGAAGGTAGAGATTTATAAACACACCGCTAGCTGCAAGATAGAATATAGTCATGAAACAAATATCCCAGGTTCAATTTCTCTGTTTTCATTCAAATATATAGTGGGTGTGAATAGGGTCATGCTTTTGAGTCTAGTCCTATACAGACAAAGGTCTTGTAACAAAGCACCAGAAGACAACGAGTGTGAGAATGCAACTGACTGAACTATAAGAGGGCAGGATGTCCTGAGATTACACTTTATGCTACTTGTGATTCTGAAATAAAGAAATCAAGCATTCAAGTCACAGGTGTGTTATCCTCTGTAATTCAGTTGAACCCTCAATTAAATCTATTTTGGGTTCTTATCCCAGCACCTCACAATCTTTAATATATTTATCCTCACTAGACAAGAAATTTTATCCCCATTATGCAGATGGAAGCTGAGGCCGAGCTAGGCTAATTAGCTTGCCCGGGATCACATAGGAAGTCTCCCCAGTGCTAGACTAGGGCTCTAACCTCTGGACCATTCTTCCTCGTGGATTCAGTCCTGTCTTTGCTAAAGCTGAGTCAGTTCAGATGCAGAGTGGCCTGCTCACTGCTGTTTTGACTAGGGTGGAGCTGTGTTCTATCCCAGGGGGACGCACAGCTGTGTTATTTCCTAGGCAGTATTCTAAAATGCCATTGGAGTCAGTGTTGTGGTAAAATAACAGATCAGACAGGTAAGGAGAGGGTAACTCAGGATGTAGTCAGGCTCTGAGTACCATGTTGCCCATATGAGAGGGGAGAAATGGACTCGATTTGCATAAGTGCATTCACATTGGCTGAAATTCCCCTTTGGGCAGAGGGCCTGTGCACCATTTAAACCTCACTGTATGGTGCATGAGTCCTGGTCAGGAATGAATCTTGCCCCTTGCGCACACCATAGGTTAGTCATAGACGAGGGTGAGGCAGTGTAGCTGGGACAGCTTGCTGCCTGCAGTAGGGAAATGGTGATCATTCCTGTGGTATTCTGGGCCCACTCCTCGCTGCCTAGCGAGGCTCCAGTGATAAGAATGTGTAATATAGTGGAGAAAATAACAATGAACACTAAATTTTACTCTTTGAATGAAAAAGTAACCAATCCTGTGGCCAAAAGCAGATGACACATTCTCTCTGATTTATTACATACGTCTCCCCAACATTCTATAAAATGGCTGTGTTTCACATCGAAATATTAGAAGCTTCCATTCCCCATTAGCTGGTGGCTACCAAATACATAATTGCAAAACCACAAAAGACTATGCTGAAGTAACATTTGTTAAAGTAACATTAAAGGCTCTGCCTTAAAACCACAAAGGCTAGAAACTTCAGCACTGAAGCTGAAACCACGGCTGTAATTCACTCAAGAGTGCAGCACATATGGCATATATGCTGTAAGACCACACACTGTTCAGACTAGATCTTGGCAATATCTAGGCACAATGAGGGGAGACAGCAGAGCGGAGAATTCTGTCTTTGACTCTCCATTTTCTGGGGTTCTTGGGTTCAGATTAGACCTCTATTGTTCAGTGAACAAAGTTGTCATATAGTGTGCAAAAGAGAGAAAGATATGGGGTGGGATTTTTTCATTTCTATTTTTGATTGGAATACAGGCACAACTACCCCTACCTCTAAGCCCCCTGCCAAATGATTAACAAACCATTCCATAACAAGACAAAAAGTACCTAACTGCCATTCCAAGGTATGTGCTCTATGACCAAGTTTAATAAAGTACCAAGGAAACTTGATGTCCTCCAACAAGTTGTAGGGGCAGTACCAGGTTCCCAGTAAGCAACAGTTATATTCTGGGTTCCCTTCTTTCTCCCTATGCCTGAGTTTTCAGGGGATGGATTGTGAGAAAGACCTCAGAAAAGCATAATTGTTCTGCCCAAATTGTGGCATTTCCTGAAATACAGGGTATGTAACTGCTGTGATCGACACTTTAATTATTGCCCTTAGGTTAGCGTTGCTCGAACTGGCCTGCTCAAACTGCTGTGTCCACACTCACTCCTGCATGGCACTGGGATTTGTAGGGACATCTCCCATGGTTCTTTGCACTGCAGTAAGCTCTCCGAATTCTCTCTCAGTAAATTGTGGGTGAATTTGTATGTCCTTTTTGGGCAGATGAGGAGAATTGTGGGAAGGCATTGGAGGACTAAAGTTAAAGTCATCAACATTATCAAGGCCACAGACAGAGACGTGATGTTCTCTGCAAGGGTGAATAACTGTCAGTGATTGGGACGTGGGCGGTCATGCCCAGTGGTAAGAGCAGGAGTCAGGTGTCGTAGGCCAGGCACCAGAGGCAAAGTCAGAAACCAGAGCTGCAGGTCAAGGCTGAGTTACCCAAAGTGAGGCAAGGCAGGAGCAGGGCTGGGAACAAGCAGACACAGGAGCTATCACAGCTGTGGGCAAATGCTTTGAGCAGCCGCCTAACCATTGCTGCGGCTAGGCCTAAGAGCAGGTTTGCCAACTCTTCCAACCAATCAGATAGTGTCACCACATTCATTAGGTTGCCCAGAGTCTGGCTGAGCTGCAGGCCCTGATTTCTGACTATTGAGCAGTTCTTTGTGGACCCTGATGTAAAAGAGGGCTGCATTTTCTCTCCATCGTTGTTTGGCATAGCAGTAGGCTGGATAATGAAGCATATTAGCCAAACAGACAATGGTACAGCATGGGTACCTGGCAAATGCCTGGAAGACCGAGACGTTGCTGGTGATATTGCGCTATTAAGTGACACCTCTGGAAAGCTACAAGGATAGACAACCTGGCAAAAATAGCAGGTCAGGTAGGGCTCAAAATCAGTTACATCAGAACAAACATCTTTGAAACCCAGACATCAAGTGAGGAGAGAATCAGGTCTTTATTATTTATTTCTGGTTCAACATGTTCCATCAAGAATTTTAATAATTGTCTAATTAAACTGTGTGTTCAAGAAGGCAAGGATTTCAGGAGCAGAATGTAACACTAATTATTTTTTTCTCTGTCATTTTCACAGTTCATTTTTGCTCTTACAAGGAGAAATTTTTTAGTCTGTATTGCCGCCTTTCTGCTATCATAGAGCTGGACTCTCTGAAAACCCAGCAGTCCCTAAGGGAAGCAATTTCAGATGGGGAAGTTGCTGCTGCCAAACAAAGACACCAGCAAGTTTTAGACTATATACAGGTAACTGTCTGTTTCTGAGTAGGCCAAAGAGGTGTTTAAGGTCTATAGTTTGGAATCTAAAAGAAGAATTATTTGTAGACATCGTAAAAACATTTTGTTTTTTATGGAATTCCAAACCCAGAGCACAAGTTCTTTGATGGTTGCTTATGTAAAAGAGATTTTTTGTATGGATAAAATCAAATGGCAGTTACACTAGAATGTTATAAAGAAATGTCTCCTTTTGAGTTATAGAACTGACTCCCCTCCATGTGAGGGAAGCCAGTGACAAGCACAGGGCATTAGTCTAGCTCATATCTTCTCTCTTATTCAGGGACACACATTTATTTCTCACTGGCAGGTTACAAAGAAAAAAAATGGAAGTTATGTTGAGGGCACATGCTATAGGAATAGATCATTGTCAATAAAAATGATCTGAAGACAATGTGATGCAGTGACAACACAAAGAACCAGGCAGACACAGGTTATCTGTGTGATAGGGGCCCTTACACCAGGGTGACTCTTGCAAACCATTTTGGTAACTAATACTCCTTAGTTGAAACTTATGACTCTTCCCCAAAGCATGTATGGATGCAGTCCGTCTATAGAACAGGGCACAGATCAGCTGTACAGTCTTTACTCTTCTGCAACTCAGGCCTTCTCCAGTTGGAATATGGGCCAACAAAACTGTTCACCCCCTCTGTACAGATTTGTGGCCACTTAAATCTACATCATTATGGATCGGCTGACCATGTCTCTGCTGATCCTTGTCGTGCAGTCAAAACCATCTTTGCAGTAGCCTCCTTGGAGCTGCCTTGGAGCTTAGTGTTACTTCATACATGGTGGCATATCTCACGGTGCTCCCACTTTAAAACTGCTTTCTCCCCAAGTCCTTCCACACTCTCACACTCAGAAGAGCCAAATTGGTCCCAAGTATCAGAGGGGTAGCCATGTTAGTCTGGATCTGTAAAAGCAGCAAAGAGTCCTGTGGCACCTTATAGACTAACAGAAGTTTTGGAGCATGAGCTTTCATGGGTGATGCATCCGACGAAGTGGGTATTCACCTACGAAAGCTCATGCTCCAAAACTTCTGTTAGTCTATAAGGTGCCACAGGACTCTTTGCTGCCTTTACAAATTGGTCCTAGTGCATGAAACCTTCTGGGCCTGCTGGGGGAATATATGTCTTTTGCATGAAGGGTGAAATTCACCCAGGAGCGCCAGCAGGTCTCAAGCATTAAGACCAATTTGGCTCTTCTGAGCATGGGTGTGGGAAGGGATTTGGGTGCAGCGAGGGGAGAAGCAGTTGCCAAGTGGCAGCGAAGTGAGACATGCCACCCCATATGCAGTAAAACTAAATTCCAAAGCATCTCCAAAGAGGCCACTGTGCATGTATAAAATTGCAGGGAGAGCTATAGATGCAGAAACTGTCCCTGGTCCTCTAGGGTGTCTCAGTTCACATATATATTCTAAAGAAAAATCAGGAGAGTACTTTAAACCCCAGTGTTTTGTACTGAATTATTGTGAAAACGTATTAGCTTTGTCAGTTTTCCTCTCAAATGAAAAACAGCTGTATTCCACCTTTTGGCGAAAACATCTCAGCCCACCACATACTGCAATCTTCAGTGGCGACCACAAAACCGCAAGAGCATTTGTGTGATCCCAGATCTAAGACAGTGTTGAAGTTACTACACAAACCAAAGATTGTAAAGAGCAAAGGAGTCTATATAAACGCAGCTCTGAAAAGGAGTCTGAGGGCAGCCAAGAAAAAAAAGAAAAAAATAGTAGATAAGGTACTTGGAGTCTAAACCAGCATGTTAGTAAGAAAAGAAATGTGGAGGCATATTCTCCAGCAATGAAGCTGAAATTGCAGTTAAGTTATAATTTATATACTGAAATGCTTCAAATAGTCTCAAACTGTATAAGAAGCATAGCTCGTTAAAAATGACTGGCCAAGTATCCCAGGAGACACCTTATAATGGTATTGGGGAGAAAACCGATTGGCTTTATGTTTTAGTGAAAATATTCTCTCTCCTGCATGCAGCTAGGAGATGAGTTATAGAATGGAAATCTAGATTCCTCCAAGCCAAACGGGTGAGGAGTGTGCTAGCTGATCGACCAATCACATCGACCTTTTGGAGTTACACTGAGACCTTGAAATGAGATAGGATTATCTTGTTAAGTCTCTTTATTTCTCCACAGTTTGAGGTAAAATAGGTGAAAAGCTCCATTTTTGAAGAATCCTCTGAACCACCTCTCGTTACACTTGAGGTGACATCCCAGTCGCATTGAAGTCAGTGGCAAAACAATCATTGACTTCAGTGGAGCCAGAATATGCCCTTGATTCTTATTGTATGTACTGCTTGCTGCTTCTCTGCAACTTGGGAAACAATCCTGATCTGGCGTAAGAGAATGGGCCTGGCACAAAGGGCTCAGGGTAGAATTCTAGGGTGCCATAGAGAGTGATGCAAGTAACACAATGGGCCTAATTCTCCATCGCCTGGCGCCTTGTGCAGCCACTTGCACCAATGCCAAGCATCGGCAAAATCCTAGGGCAGCATTGTACACTCTGTGCCCTCACTTTGTGTTGGTGGCAATGATGGCACAAGGGGCAGGGCAATGGAGAATCAGGCCCGATGGGTGCAATTTGCACTGTTGTGGCACTGAGTGTGCCACTTACACAACAACGGGACAGAATTGGAGGTTAAGCAAGAAGGGCAACCAAAAGAGAGAATGTGTTGAATTGCAGGCCCTAACCAATCTTCATTTGCAGCCTCCTATTAATTGATTTCTCCACTGAAGCTCCATTCCATACCCCCGGCATGGAAGGTACCACTCACTGACTCCCAATTCAGCACAAGTTACTTCATTTTATCACTCAGACCCTTTCACTGACCACCTCCCCCATTGTTCTTGGCATCACTGCAGAAAGTTGGCTAGTGTGGCTTCAAGGCATGTCCATTTAAGCAGCTTGAGTGCTATCCCTTAGGATTCAGTCCTGCTTTATGTGAAGCAGGCTGCACTGGAAGAGATATGGCAGTCCACGTGAAGCTCTGGAAAGGGACCTGCATCACAGGGATATTGCATCATGGCTACATCCCTTCAAATGGCTGCAGCAGCACCTATTCAGTTGTCAAAGCACTTACATCAATTAAAAATAGCTACTCAGTTCCACTGTCAAAAGACATTCTTCTTATTAAAAGGTGCCCACTTTCCTCTCTGCGTAGACACTTAAAGTCACATCCTGCTATTGATTTATCCACACGCCTCCTATTGCCTCAAGAGGATTTCAGTGCATGGAACTGTGGCACAGCTCCCATTGTTATCAATGAAATGGGTGCGAACTAGAAAAGCTTACAGGGGCTTTGGGGCTATTGAGCCAGTGCAGATGCTTTCCCTCTATGTGTAATGAACCAGTGTGCTAGAGGTTTTGAGATGGGTATTTTCTGTTATTGAAACCGAAATTAAAAAATAAATAAAATCTAACATCTGAACAGTGGCCATGATGAAATAGTGGATTCTGTCCAGTTCTCAGCCTACAGATGTGGCCTTCGTTAACAGTGTCACCACAATAATTAGCCCCTTGTCAGTGAACTCAGCTAATGGGTAAGGAAACTGAACTGCACCTCAACTAGCCCTACAGGTGGTTCCTTCAGGCCAGTTTTGAGGCCTTCGGCCCAGTAGATGGAGAAGGTTAAAGGGCTATCATCTGTGTTGTGCCTGTTTGGTAGATAAATGAAGGGCTCCATTCTCCAGCCTGTCACTTTTCACGTGCTCTAAATTCTCACCAGGAGTTTATGAAACAGCAGGCTTGATTTTACTTTTCACCAGCAGAACTCCCTTGATTTCTATGGAGTTCTCCCCCGTCCCCTGATATTACACTGAGACAGCTTAGAGCTGAAGCAGATCCACTCTTGTTAAAAGAGGAATCTAACTTACAAACCTGTCACTTCACTCTGTTTGCCAGCTCTGATGAGGAACATTACTGATCACAGACCTGAGCCAATGAGCTCTTTCCTTTGACTTCTGTGAGCTTTGGATTCTAACCTCTGTGCTTTAGAAGTTCGACAGGGAACAAAACAAAATTCCTATGTGACCACAGGATCTCCAGAGATTTTTGGTGAAACATCACAAGTTTGGTAATAGTCATGTGAGTTAAAAGAACAAATTTAACCTTTGAAGGCACCCAGAGAGCCCCCATTGACTTGAGTAGGAGCTGAAAATCCAATATCCTGCCCTACTCTTCAGTTTTCTTCTGAACATCCACTGTGATTCCTACAGGTAGAGCCCTGCAAATCCACAGAGATGTGCTTTATATCTGTGGAAATCTGCATCTGCAGATGCAGTTGCATTGTCTACCATCTTTGCGGATCAGCGATCGGATGCTGATCCAAATTTTTGTATCTGCGCAGGTCTCTAACAGTGAGATAGGGTGCTGGTGTGGGTGTGGATGCAGATGCAAATACATATAAAAGGTGGAGTGCAGCTCGTGGGTCAGATACAAGTTAATTTTTGAGGATCAGAGGTGGATCCAAATTTTTGTATCCGTGCAGGGCTCTACCTATAGGAAACTGCCAGTTGCTAATGGCTAGGAAGATGGTCATCAGGCTTTACTATTGTTATTAATATTAATAATTTATTTATATCTTTACAAAAAATCTCATCCAATTATGCAGGTGGCTAGTCTACACCACCATGTTGTTCTTTAAAAACCTGGTTCTCATCCCCATAACACAGCAGGGTATTTGCCACACCTGTTTGTTGATGTTCCTCAGGGAGCAATCATGTCTCCCTATATATATATATATATATATATATATATATATGTACAGCGCCTAGCGCAATGGAGCCCAGGTCTGGCTGGATTAGGGCCTCTGGGCATAAACGTAATATCAATAAAGGAACAGCATAGGTCAGATTCTGTGCTGGCTTGAATACTGTGTAGCCCCATTGGAGTTCTTGAGAATGGCGAGAGTCAGTGGGAATTTGGCTTTCCATCTTCAGGGCAAGCTTAGAGAGATAAGGTGGGTAAGGTAATACCTTTTACTGGGCATCGCCAAGACCTGAAGCAGAGTTCTGGGTAACTTGAAAGCTTGTCTCTCTCCCCGACAGAAGTTGGTCCAATAAAAACTATTACCTCCCCGACCTTATCTCTCTAATATCCTGGGACTGACACAGCTACAACACTGAAAAGAGGGCAAGATTGACACTTTGCCCAATGTGCCCTCTTGTTCCCCTGCAAGGGCCACCCACATTGCAGGTCACTGTGTAGGTGGAGGTCCCCATGAGGCCACTACTCCCTTGCGATACAGATGGGTGGAGATTGTGCAGAGCCTTGACTCCGGCCTCCCCCAGTATGTATTGATTTAGGGGAAGGGGTGAGAGAGAGAGTGACTGTCTGTAAGTTAGTGGTTAGGCCACTGGCCTGGGATGTAGGTGACCCATGTTTAAGTCCCTGCTCTATCTGATTTCAGAACGATCTGGGATGAACTAGTCTGCTCTGAATCAGGCACAGCAGTTACATTGGGTCTCTAACATCTCCATCTGCTGTAACCACCAGGTCACGTTCACTCATGTCTATGTCCCGGATCGAAAAGCTCAGGTTTTGATCCAAAGATGGACATTTTGATATAATTCCCTTTTCCTGAAAATATTCCAAAGTCTTGTTTTCATTCCAGTGCAAAACCAAACCAAACTTTAAAAACCTTGAGAGTTGCCATGAAACAGAATTGTCATCCTCGAGACAGCCCTAAGCATGGGCCTGGCCTGAACATGAACCCAAACCCCTTGAAGCTGGTCTGGATTTGAACTCCCTTGCTTGGGCCCATCTCTCTATGCTCTGTCAATGGCGCTATGTAGATTTATACCCTGGATCTATACATCTTTTTGGTTAACGTTAAATAAATAAAAAAATGTATGTGAAAAGAACTGACAATTTTTTTATATTTTTTTAAAGAAAACCAAAATCAATACCTTCAGCACTGAGCCATTGCAAATTCCCACTGCTTTTGTTTGTCTTTTCTTTTTTCCTTTCTTCCAAAGCAAATCGACGAGATCTGGCGTGAAATGAGATGGATCACAGAGGCGCTGCAGTATGCCAGGTACAAACAGCCAGTGGCTGGCTTGCTCATAACAAAGCTTGTGGACCTGTCGGAAGAGCAGAATCAGAAGAAAATAAATTCAACATCCTCTCATCTAGATTGTCTTCCATCACCACCACCCTCACCAGAGATCAGGAGCCAGAGGAGAAAAGCCCTGAGTGGTAAGAGAGGGGTTTTTTTTCCCTTGGGTGAAACTGAGTAGAAAATCATCAAGATGGACCCTCAATCTCCCATTTAAATTGGGAGCTAGGCTGTGATATTTTTTCCATGCCTGTCTAGGTATTTTAACAATTATTTGATTTAATTTTTTTATTTGTAGCCTTATTATTTATTATTTAAGCTGACAGGCTTAATAGATAAACCGGGGGGGGTGGAAGAGGTATCAAATTACAGTGCCTTCCAATACCTACTTTTAGGGGGGTTTTCTTGAATGTTCACTCTCAGCATAATCTCAGAATTATAGAAATTACACATGGAAAAACCATCTATTAGCTCAGTCTCCCCAGTCACCGCAGTATCATTCCCTTCAGTTCTCCCTTCCCCTCACCATCAATGGTACCGAGTCTTCTCCTTTTTTCCTGCCCACCTCAGTCTCTTTTTTCACACCACCCACCTTCTCTCCCCACACATGGAATGTCTTCCTCAGGCTGGCAGCCTAGACATCACCTTCTCTGCATTCAAGTTCCTGCCTTTGGACCTGACCCAATGCCCAGTGAAGTAAGCAGAAGGGCTCCCTTTGGCCTCAGGGCACAATGAACCACTATCACTCTCATTTTCTGCAGTGCCCTCAAGAAGTGAACCAGACAATACAAAACAATAAATACATGCACACATGTGCACACGCACATTACAATATAGAAGCAGGGATTTTCAAAGGGACCTAAGAAAGTTAATGGGACTTGGGCACCTGAGTCTCTTGGGCTTCTTTTGAAACCCCAGCTGGAGTATCTAACAGTTTGGTACAAAGGTTTTTATCTACATGCGTTTGGGCTGGCCGCTTTACTCACAACCTGTCCCCTCTTCAAATGCTTCATCCTTGAGAAGGAAACTTTGCAAGATGAGCCTTAGTTTGCTGGCCCACTTAGGGGATTTTTCTATAACAGGGCAGGGTGTGGCCTATAGCATGCCAATGTTCAGTTCTTGCAGCCAAATGATTTGGTGTCACAGTTATGGGCCTGTTTGCACCTCTGGCCCCTGTACAGTGTCCATCAGTGCTCCACCCCACTTCCATCCCCTTGGGTGTTAAGCCTCATGCCTTTACCTGTCTTGAGATGGAATTCACAATTCTCCCACTCTTCGACTGGGATCTGGGTACAACACCCTGTCTAACCCAACTGCTTATTATCATGCAAAACCCACTGGATACCTGCATCTCTTCACTTCAGGAGCCTGTGACCAGTGAAATAGAAACCAACAGCCTTCTTAAAACAAGTACGTTTATTAGTAAATGGAACAAAGCATTAGAGAAAATGGTTTCAAAACAACAAAGAGAAAAAAAACAAAATTAGTCTCATCTAACATTATACTTCATTCCAAGATGAATTAAGCTAGTTTGCTTCTTGAGTTACAGGAATAAAACAGACCCAATTCATAAGAACAGCCATACTGAGTCAGACCGATGGTCCATCAAGCCCAGTATCCTCTCTTCTAGCAGTGGCCAATGCCAGGTGCTTCAAAGGGTTCTGATCCATCCCTGGTCACCCACTCCCAGTTTCTGGTGAACAGAGGGACACTCAGAGCATAGTGTTACATCCCTGCCCATCCTGGCTAATAGCCACTGGTGGACGTATCCTCCATGAACTTATCTAGTTCTCATGCCTTGCTAACAACATGGGCCTTGCCAAAGAGTTCCACATGTTGACTGTGTGTGGTGTGAAGAAGTGCTTCCTGTATTTGTTTTAAACCTGCTGCCTATTAATTTCATTGGGTGACCCTAGTTCGTTATGTATAGAGTAACAAGACAGCAAGTGTGAAAAATCGGGATGCAAGGGGGTAATAGGAGCCTATATAAGTAAAAGACCCAAAAATTGGGACTGTCCTTATAAAATCAGACCAGGGAAATTCCCTTTTCTCAAAGCCCCCTCTTCCCTGTGTGCACCTGAGCCCAGTTTCTATATATTATTGTTCAACATTTTTTGTTGCAGGGCCTAGCTGTGAAGATTTCCTTTGGCCTCAGACTGGTTTTGCCCAGTCAGTCAGCCAGGCCATCTAGGAGAAAGCCCCTGCAAGGGTTGCTCAATTGTTTGGCATTTAGACCCATTAATGGCTTGCAGTCACTGGTGCATGAGTGTGAAAGAGTGCATTGAAAGTGTCTGCTCCTCTCCAACATACCAATCCTCCAGTTCAGGAATCCAATACGCAAAACACATCTTGGTGTACAGGTCGATACTAATCACTGAGCTGCCCCACATTCCTAGCCATTGAGTTTAAGGCCAGAAAGGCTCACTAGCTCACCTGGGCTACGTCTTCACTACCCGCCGTATCAGCAGGTAGCAATCGATTGCTCGGGGATCGATATATCGCGTCTCATCTAGACACGATATATCAATCCCCGAACGCGCTTATATCGATTCCGGAATTCCACCAACCTAAACAGAGTTGCGGAATCGACAGGGGGAGCTGCGGACATCGATCCTGCACCGTGAGGACAGTGAGTAATTCGATCTTAGATACTTCGACTTCAGCTACGTTATTCACATAGCTGAAGTTGCGTATTTAAGATCGATTTTCCTCCATAGTGTAGACCAGCCCCTAGTCTGACCTCCTGTATATATCAGGCCACCAACACTACTGCATGCATCATACTTGGACTTTACTGTGTTTGATGCTGTACTTGGGAGGTAGTCTGGCCTGTGGGGATGGCAGCATTGGCAGTTTTGGCTTCTAATCTCTGTTCTACCACTTGCTATGTGGTTGTGGGCAAACCACTTTGTCTCTCTGCCTCAGTTTCTGCATCTGTAAAGTGAAGATATTAACCTACAGTAGCTATCCCATAGGGCTTTTGTGAAGAATAATTAATGTTTGTACAACGTATGCAACATATATGCAACCATATCAACGCTAAGTATTCTGGAATTAAATTCATCCTTTTGCACATGGCCAACGCAAGACCTATGCATCTCTGAGGACATACGTGATGCGCTGTCCCTGGCCTGGGCTGCACATGGGTGAATTTCGTCCATGATGACCAAGTCCTGTAAACTGCAAAATATGAAATACAAGCGGCCATGGAATAGTGAGCCCAGGATGTATCTTATCGTGTCTGAGGGTTTAGGGTTCCACAGAGGCATCAAAGAACACTTCAGAGGTCAAATGTTACATGTTCATCTCGGATCATATTTTCCTCCCATCCTTTGACGGCCGTCTTTTGGCACTATTTCTTTCCTATGCTCATCTGGTTTTGTATTGACAGAGCAGCTGACTTTTTGAGCCATTGGGTTTAATTGTTGTTTTCAGATGGCTCGGTGTCCCAAGTGAGCTGAGATGGACCCTTTAAGAATATAAAATTAAGCAAATTAGTAAAATGTTATACCCACTTCCTTGGCTGCTATTGCTGCTCTGAATAGCTGGAAAATTAAATCAATGAAATAAATGGATTGCAGCACAGAAAAAAGGAAGCAAATTAAATGACAGTGCCTGATTCATTAATAGAATAAGGACTTCGGGGAAAAAAAATAAATCGCTGTTCTGCTGAGCTGTCATTAAGCAATGAGTTAATGACATGTTAGAAACAAAAGCTGCAGATGCTGCATGGAACAACCGCCACGGCCTTTTTGGTCATAATCATTTATTTTTACTTCTAAATGGCAGTTTCCTACTGTCAAGAAAACCAAATAAATCTGCTCCTATTAGAGTAAAAGCGATAAAAAAGACCAAAGAATTTGGGTGGAAACTGTGGCCTTTATAGAAGGCTGTGTCTCTGACTTTGATTTAATCCATTATATATTAATGTTCTCCTTTGATTTCATGGGCTCTCTCTAGGCCAAATTCTCCTTTGAATAACATGGTGCAAATGCAGAATAATCCTCTTGGATTAGGTGGAGATACTTAGCATTAGCACCATGTATCTAAGAGCATAATGTGTCCCCTACGTGGACCTGATTCATTATTGCCCTGTACCTTGTGTATGGTCATGTGCACCAATGCAGGGTGAGTAGTGGGTACTATTTCATACCGACCCTGTGCTTGCTTTGTTCTGGTGTGACTGACGACCCCGATAGAGGGCGGCAGAGAATTGGACCCATGATGTCACATCCACTGCTCTTTACATTACGGCAGAACTTGGCCCTGATGTTCCCATGACAAAAGAATGTCAGTGACATCAGTGCAGGAGCCAGTCTGAACTTTGATTAATAAATTCACATGTGGATTCAATTTGTCAGTTTGGGTCTTGGATAAACATTCCTTCAAAAGGTCAGACTTTGCTCATGCAGCTGTATATCTTTTATCCACACCTGTTAAAGACCTGTAAGGTCACATCCTGCTCTCGATTACACAGGTGTAAATCAATTAACTGCTTAACAGACAACAGAATTTGGGTTATAGTTTCTCAATATCCAAAATTTTAGCCTCCATGAAATTCAGTTGGAAACTCAGAAAACAAGATTACTTTAAAATTTCATCTCAACCCCAATTCTTCCCCTTTGCTCACCTCCCATCACTTCATTAGTAGTTTCTTCCCTTCCTGTTTCTTACTGTCATGTTATCTCCTCATTAGCATGCCCATCAATCCACCACAACTATCTCCTCTTTGCTACTGTCACCTGGCCCCATGGAAAATTCCACAGTGGAAATACACAGAGGTTGCCAGAAGCGTGTCTGATAATCATTTTGATCCCAAGTTAAGAAAATATATTAAGTGTATTAAGCAGTTCTTTTAAGTGGGGCTGTGTGTCATGATAGTGGTTATTCGGTTTTAATGAGTCTTCTATTTTCAGATTCCCAGCCCTGCTCGGATGAAGAAGGCTGCTCTGAAGTATTTCTTCCAACTGACAGCGACTATGATTCTAGTGATGCATTGAGCCCCAGAGAACTGGATTTGGTTTATTCATCCTCACATGACATATCCCAACAGGCAGTGGGTGGTCTGGGTGGCAGTGCACCTGACGTCCTCCAGGTCCATGATATGAAGCCTCACCTGACTTTGAAAGAAGACCCGAAAGGGGGAAGTGACTTGGATGCCAGTGCTGAATACTGCACGGAGTACATGAACAGTCTGACCATGGGAGAGTTCACGTCAAAAAGCCTGGACAAGACTTCCAACTCCAGGCAGCCTTTGAGTTTCCTGGGGAAAAAAAAAAAGCTAGGGAAACATCAGCACTATAATTACTTCAGCCGGCACCATCGCTGGCTGCGAGTGCACAGCGAGACGCAGCCCGCCTCTCTTTCTGAGGGTGTGTATACACAGCATCTCGCAGGAGCCACGGAATTATCACAGGAGCCTACCTCCAGCAAGCAAATAAGGATCCCCATCGATAGTCCTCGGAGCACTTTCTTACCTCATGCTTCGAGCCTCCCAGAAGATGGGAAAGGCAAGTACCATGAATCGAAGCCGAATATCCGTAGGATCTATGTGGAGCCCTACAAAACCACGTTATTAGGCGAAGAGGGCAAGCCCTGGGTGCTGAGCATGCAGTCTGTAGAACGCGGAGATTTGCACGATACCACAGGACAAGAAATGGGTTTGGATGATCAATCAAATTCTCCCATCTTTGAAGTATTCAGTAGCACGCTTTAGGAGTTTGTGCTGGGTCATTGCACTGCCTCGCACCGCCCCCAAAATGACATTGTGAGCATTGTGAATTTAGGACCATATTTTCAAAACAACCTTTAAAATGCAGATCCTCAACTGGCATCTCGTTCCACTTACTTTACCAGCTGAGTATCTGGCCTTAAATGGGTATTCCCAAAAGCGCATGCCAAATCACTTGCATGTGCAATTTTGCAGATGTAAATAATAAACATTTACCATCTAACTTAATGCTGCATGGTGGCAAATCGGGTAGTTAGGCATTTAAATTTGCTTAATTACTCACACAAATGTCTGGGCATGCAATTTCAGGCACATATGATTTTGCCTGCAAAGTCTGGGGGAAGCTGGTTAAAGTCACTTTAGAAATGTGGTCCTAAGTTTTTCTTACTTTTTTTTTTTTTTTTTTGCTATAAATATTTCCACTTCCCAACATGCACTTTGTGTGGATTTGGTTGGTATACAAGTAAAGCATTGAGTGCTCTGGTGAATGAAAATGCCACAGGTACCACAGCTCCTGACCATTTCAGTGTATCACAAAAAATCAGTGCCAACTCTAAACGTTGGCATAGCCCAGTACAATTGCTAGCACTGAATGCTTTGTTTCAAAGGCTTCGATTTAAAAGAACATAAATACCAACTTATTCTGCAGCCCTGGAAGAGAGAGAATCCTTCTAGATGAAGAGCAGAGGGTATTGGCGGGGTTTGCTGTAGTTGCCTGACTAGTGAATGTATAATACCTAGGCACAGGACTTTCTCTACCATGGGGGTGAATTACCATGAGAATGAATTTCATCTTGTTATAGGCAATCTCAGATTGCCATCAGAGGTGGATCTAAGCCATAAAATTCATATCCAGACCATTTTCTTTTTTTCCAAATACCCTCTCCAAACTTCAGGGTGGTTTGGATCAACGGTTTTAGATTTTGACCATTATACTAATCCTGAGTTTGATCTTGATTAGGGAAAAATTGAGGGGCAGTTTTCATCAAAGATTTTGGTTCAGTTCCCATCTCTGATCATGATGTAAATATCAATATCATTAATGACTTGAAATGCCCCATTTTCTTAAGGACACATCAAAGTCTACCATTGATTTGTCACTTCCAGCTAATTAAGGCCCACAGTACTCTCACCCTCCAGAATATGTCCTAGAAAACTAAATCCATACTAATCAGAGGTATAACTCTTGGGTCATGTTACTACATACATCTTTAAGACTTGGAGAAATTAATGAAAGAGGAGGGACACCTCCTCCCCAGCGGTTGCACAAGCATTTGACTTCTATTTTTCCTTACACAGCTCTTGAAGTTTAATTTTATAGGCCACCTTTCTGTAGGTTAAATTCCGTCATTCCATGTACACCCAGCCTTCGCCTTTTCAGTGTTTTAAATTCCACATGGATAAGTTGTAAGGCCTCCAATTAAGAGATTTGAATTCAATATGAAGGTAAGGATTTGCCCCGTGATCTGTGGGCCATATTAAAATACCACATTCCTAACCCCAGTGCTATTAAAATCCCCCTAATGCTTAGCACCCAATCCATAAATTCAAAAATGGAAGTTGTTTGCCATTTTATACTCGGTTGGTGTGTAGTATGTAATTCCTCTTATTATAAGTGGGAATTGTATATGTAACTCCTGATGCATCACACCGGGAACATATTCAATCAGGCTCAATGAGGGTGGGAAGACTCCCAATGAGTTCAATGGCTTTAGATCAGACTCACGGTGAAAATTCCAGTGGGAGAAGTGGGCAAGGAATTCAGGTGCCGTTTTGCAGTGGGAATTGTATGAATTTTAGGTTTTATCTCACATGGGAGGGGAAATCCTGATGGAACTAGAAAGTGCCCCATAAAACCAAAAATTGGTGATGTCTACTGGCAGCAAAGTCAGTACCAGCTTGTCATGTTGATTTATGGTCACTGATATAATGCCCCTATCAGCATGGACCAGAACAACCTGGTGCTTGTGCATTGCAGGCAAAACATGCAACTGTGCAAAATATAGTGCCTGGCCCAATGGGGCCCCGACCTGTTTGGCCTCTCAGTGCTACTGCCACACATGGTGTTTCATAATAATAAAATACTAGGCCCAAAGCTTTTTGCAGACTGTGATGTGGTAAAAAGAGATGTTACATGGGCCTTTCTAGAGAACTGCTTTCCTAAATCGAAAACCTCTTCACCGTGCTCTGGCTCTTCAAGGATATAGCAACCTTAGGACTGGAGGTACCAAAGTCCACATCAGAAAGAACAGGCCATGCCCTGCTAGTCAGACATAGATGGAAAACTGCCCCCCCACACCCGCTTTTGTTTGTCTGCCCTTGCTGTTTGATTTTCCAGAAGCAGCCCTTTCTCTAATAAAATTCCCAGGGCCAATTTCTCTTCTGATGTGAATGGGTTAACTTGAATGGAGTTTGGCCTATTTACACCAGCAAAGAATTTGGCCTGAAGATTGCAGTCCCGCTCACGATTCAGCCCCCTATCTTCTTTCCAATGTTGCTATAGGTAACACTATTTAAATAACATTAATCAATGCGCAGTTCCTTCATCCCATTACCTCCACGCTGAGGTTCTGACACATACTTTAACTTTCAGAAGCACAACCACATGTCATCACTTCATTTTGAAACAGACCAGCTGAACCATCGAAGCAGTGAGTGATAGGTACTGGGTATAAGTATTTTCAATAGTAAGACTTCGAGGGGCATCATTTGGGTGGAGTAACTCTCCTACTAATCACTATCCCCGGCCATCAAGTGAGTCACTGAGACACTTATAAGAATTCTAATGAATGCCCACTGCAATAAACAGTAGGGAAAATGTGCCTTTCCGTATTAGAGAACAAAATACAGTTATAATCAGAATACTTTGCACTTCTATAGCACCTTTCATGGCAGGATCTTCCAAATCCTTTCACAAGCAATTATGATTCAAAACAGACCCCTGTGAAGTAGGTAAATCTTAACCTCACTTTACAGTTAGGTAAACCAAGGCACAGGGAGGCTAAGTGACTTTTCCAAGGCCACAAAATGATAAGAGTCCAAAATAAAACCTTAAAATCAAGAATAAAACCTAATGATGAATCCCAGTCCCTTGTTCTAACCATTAGACAGCACATCCAATAGAACTGAGTTTCCCCTCTAAGATATATGAAAGGCCAAGGTTCAATGCCTACAATTCAGTTGAATTTCATTGGTCACCTCCTACTCTGGTGTAAATGAGCATAGGTAGTTCCATTAAAGTCGCTAAGCCTGTGCCCACTTACACCAGCTGAAGAACTAGCCTTAAATGGACATTCAAGATTCACACACACATCCAGATAGATATCTGGATCGTTGCTCTAAAATCATTTGCATTCATTCTGATTTGCCTGCGAAGGAGTGTATTTTCACTTGGGCTGAGGATACCCCTTCCTGTTTGCAAACCTGAAGTGTGTCTGCACCTTGAGCACCCACAAATGAATTGCAGGCCAAAGTCTGCCTGGATACAGGTCTCACTTCCTAACTTGTTCTGGCAATTAGGTAGCTGACTGTATAACTAGGAAGATATTGCATCTGCAAGAAGGTGGCCTGCACACTGGCAAGTTGTCTCAAAAGACCTATGGCTAAGCGTCTCCTCTCCTGTGCTTGCATGTTTGCTCTGTGAATTAGCCTCTACACACTAATTAACGACTGGATTTGCCATGCAGCAAGGGTGCACGCACAGAAAGCTATAAATTATTACTTCATTGCTGTAGTGTAAATATTTTAAAATGGAGCCAGTGAGGGGGGAGGAGGGAATGGAATATTTTATCCTGAACGTTTATGTTTGGAGTATTTAAAGAGCAATATTTTGGAAAGAGATGGTGCATCTTTACGTTCAGTGGGTTATAAAGAAATGCATTAAGTTGCTGGTCAACTGTTTTAAGATGTTTAAACACATGGCTCATGACTGTTATGTAAAATTTCAATGCAGCCTTACAAACAACAAGGGTGTAGTGTATTTGAAAATATGTTGTACAGTCTGGAAACTTATTTTAAGTTTTTGATTCAGAGTTTCTCTGAGGTGTTGAACTTTGCCATCAACAAAAAGTATTTTTAGAAAAGGGCCTTGAATTTTCATACAACGCCAATTTCATCAAGTTTTGGTCTCCATTTTTTCCACTACAGCAGCACATAAGTAGGAAGAATACTTCTGTATCTCTCTCTGTATATATCTATATTTTTCTCTTCTGCTTCCACTGAGGAGGATTAACAAGGCTAAATCCTGCCCTCATTGACTCAGAGGGGGGAAGTAGGGGTGCAGGCCTGTGACATCCTCTGCAAAAAGTCAGAGCAAGATTCCATGAGGTGATCCAGGAAAGGTGTTCTAGTGCTGCTCCTCCATGCAGGAACAAAAGGCATCCATACCTGCTGCCAGCTAGCACTTGCAATGACCATGGTAGTCTTTCCATTGACATTAATGGGCTTTGGATAAGGCCCAGGATGTAGCTAGAAGCTAGTTATGCCACTTACTAACCCACAGATCATGACGCTCAAAACTGATGTACATGAGCCCTTATGTTAACTGGCTGTGGGTATGTCTATACTTCCCGCTGGATCAGCAGGTAGTAATTGATCTATCGGGGATTGATTTATCGTGTCTCATCTGGATATGATAAATTGATCTGAGAATCGATGCCCGTACTCCACCTCGGGAGGAGGAGTAAGCAGTGTCGACGGGGGAGCCACGGCAGTCGACTCACTGCCGTGAGGACAGCCAGGTAAGTTGAACTAAGATACTTCAGCTTCAGCTACGCGAATAGTGAATAGCGTAGCTGAAGTTGCGTATCTTAGATCGATCCCCTGTCCCCCATAGTGTAGACCAGCCCTGTGTCTTCTAGCACACCCTACTTGCTGAGTGAAAGAAGAGCCCACCTATAACCTTTTATGCACGACCACAGCTGGGGTAAGATTTAGCCTTCGAGTTGGTCATGTTATGACAGTACAGTGTAGGGTTATTTGTTTTTTCTTATCACTTGACTGCAGAAAATCTCCTATTTTGCTAGGAAGAAAAAGAGATATTGTTTTGTTTTTGTTTATCGTCATTGCCTTATGTTTTTATTATTCATTAATTCTGGGGGATAAAAGTTAATATTTAATTTATCTAGAAATAAAAGAATATGATTAATTTACTGCTATTCTTCCTTCAAACTATGAACTGTGGTCATTTAACCAGCAGCCCAGTGGCAAATTTTTTGCTAAAGGGCACAGATTTCGTGCATTGCATTTTGATTTATATAAAGGTGAGTTTGGGCCCGTTCATATGCTTGTTGGGCTTAATTCTACTCTTTTTTTTGACACCAGTGTAAATCAAGCGTTGTCCCACTGAAGCTGGGCCAGGCCCTCAATGGTATAAATGAGCATAGCGCCATTGACTCCAAAGGCGCTACACTGATACACCAGCTGAGGATCTGGCACAGGGAATTAACCATGAAGCCAGTGGAGTTATACCTGTGTAAAGCTGGTACAAGTCAGAGGAGAACTAGGGCAGGTGTCTCAGGCAAAATCCTTCTTGAAGTCAATGGGAGTTTTGCCAGAGGAAAGGGCTGAAGGATGCAGCCTTCAGTGCTGCCGCGCTGCGTACTGTAACAGAGGCAACTATTTCATAATTAAACACAACGTTAAAAAAGAGAAAGGAACAACTTTTATTCCCAAGATACACAAATGCATCCTCCATTAAATGCAATGGGAGTTGCATGGGCTTGCTTCTGGGAAGAATTTGGTCCCAGCTTTTTTAATTGAAAAAGAATTAAAGACTGCTTTCTTTTCCCCCCAGAGAAAAAGTAATTTAAGTGAAATGAGCAAGGCAGTGTTTAATTGCTTCCTGCCTTGTTTGTACATAGCAATTTGGCTGTTTATTGGTTGTCTTTGTTCAGATTTTTATTGTAACCCGTTGCTATATATGCAACTGAGTGTATGTTAAAGTTTAAACTTTGGTATAGTATAATGCACAATTTTGTGTGCTTTAAATCTTTGTAAATATACAGATGCACAATATATGCTCTGTTAAGTGTGATCAAGGGACCTTACACTACACTTATTTTCATGCATATGTATCTATAAACTGTTTGAAAATATCAAAATATATGTTGAGAATGGCCATGAGCCAAGAATAAATGAGTGTGTTTTGACTTATGCTTCTTGGATAACTACTGGAAGAGGCATGTATATTAAGTAAAATAGAAAATGAAAATAATTTTCGAGACTACAGGTATTTTTGATAACTTCAAATGTGTTAAATACTATTTTAGAAAAATAATTGGTCAGATAAGAAATATTAGATCTATTCGAGTGAATCATAGTCCTCAAAATATTCTTTACATGGAATATTATTTTTGTCTGATCAGACATCATGGAAACCTAGTTCTTTTTGAATTTTAGAAGGCAAGTGCTGTTGCATTCTTGCAACTCACATAGGCTGTTTTAAATCACATTTCCAAAGCCTTTACTCTTCCCTAATTTAAATGAAAAGGTGTTACCATACATGCATACTACTATAACTACCATATATACTTGTGTATAATCTTCAAATATCATCCCACAGATCTGCTGAGTGGCCACTATCAAGTCATCATATATGTGGGTCATACAATCAGTGGACAGTGATCATTGGGTATATAAGGAAAGCAATTTCTTCTTAGGCCAAAACTTTCAAACCTGAGTGGCCACAATTTGGCTCATATCCCTATAGTCAAGCATCTAAACAGAAGTGGTCTGATTTTCAGAGTGCTGGGGGAAAAAACAGTTCCCAGTGAAGTCAAGGGAAACTGCAAATGCGGTATAACTTTAAAAATCAGATCACTTAAATTTAGGTGCCCAATATGAGTGTATGAGCCACACTTTGAAAATTGTGGGTTTAGTCTATTTGTTCTGTTTATAGGATAGGGATGCACTAGCGGCTGCTGAAATCCAGGCACCAGGACTGACAACCAATTGACAATATAAGAACCTGTCTGGAGGGCAGACAGATAGTCTGGCTGCCGTACAGGCCTTATTGTTTTACAGGTGTTCACATGCAGTGACATGGCTGACAGAATCTGCACCTGGGTGTGTTTCTGGTGTGAATCTGGGCTTTTAAAGCATGTTGTGAAAATATAGTAGAACCGGCACAGTGGGTGTATCATATAATCCAATTGTAGTCAAGAGCGATGGCAGCCGTTGCCCACCTAGGGAATTGCTCTGTCAAAGAGAAGCACACTCTTCTGTTGTAACTCCACTTCTCCTACTCTTAACATGTCCCCTCAGAAGACACAGGAAAGCACTGCAAGAGCAATATGATAGTACTTAAGGGGATAAAGATTGAACCTGCAACATTTAAGCAAGAAAAGGAGAACACTGTCATTTTTAGAAATGAAATACAATGGGATTTATGTCTACATAGAATGCTGGTGCTTGTTTATGTCATCATTGCTTCTGCAATGGAGGGGTCAGCTTATTTATTTTAGATATTTGGATGGCCCCAAATGCCATGATGTGTGAGCACTGTACTATCTTCTATGTACTATTATCCCCGTTGTATAGAAGGAATAAGTGAATTGTCCGGGATCACATAGGAAGTCTGTGGTAGAGCAGTGAATTGAACCCAGCTCTCTGGCAAGCACCCTAACTACTGGGCCATCTGTCATTTCCGGATAGCTCCTGCACAAGTATATATGGTAATGTAAACATTAGCATATGCCTGCAACTCGGCCAAGACAGGTGAACTCATTGTAAGCTTCAGAACATTCACATCCCATTCAAAACCCTAGGGCACCTTCATGCATTAGAAAATATTTCAACAAAACCTAGCCAAAGTGGTATTAGACAACAGACCAAAAACCTTCTTAACATGTGAAGTAAAACATGATCCTCAATCATATCTCCTTTCTTAAATTTTAATTTCTGAGGATTAACAGTTTCATCACACGTATTAAGCTACACGAGAATGTGTAATTAAACCACGGACAATAATACAAAGGAGATTTACTAGAAAAACACCACCACTAGCAAGAAGGAATATTTTTGTCTGCTTGTGTTTAAATGACTTTGGTGCATTTTTGCATGTACCATGCATTTTTAGAGTATGGTTGTTTGTACATTTTTGCTAACCAGGATTTTAAATTTCTTCTTTGTATAAGAAGATATCCAGGTGAGCATTACAATTCTTATAAGACTTTACAGCAAGTTTGTCATGTTTATTGAAGAGGAAGGACAGTGCTGTTTTATAATTGCCTCTGTGTCGTACATTGTTTTACGGAAATGCTTTTGAACCAACTGGAAAAAAAACAACAAACTCTTATTGGCATGTTAGTGACTTGCTCTTCTGACAGCAACAGATAACCATTTTGTTGTCTTATCCAATTGTATTGTCTTTTCTTATGTAAACTATCATCTTTCCAAGCAAATTATTACCTTATTTTTTAATTCTATCTTAAATAAAAGGTTATTTTTTTTCAAACACAAACAAACGTCTCTCTTTATTAATAAACCAGCCACTTCCTGGAATGCCGTGTGGAATTCTCTTTTGAAATGATGGTACTTTCAGTTAGATTAGAAACACTTTATTAATTATGCTTGTGGTTTCTTATAGTTTTTCAACCAATGGTTAATAAATATTTGATTGTCTTCAGAATAACCCTTTGCATAGAACTTTAGCCTGGAAGTCTGTGGGACTTGTGCTCCTAAGTGACTTACGCACTTCTGAAAATCTCACCCTGAGGCACAAATTTTCAAACGTGGGTGCCTAAAATTAGGTCCCTAAATCCCTATATAGGTGACTAGATAGAAGTGGCCTGATTTCCAGACCTGCGGAGCCTCTACAGCTCCCTGTGAATCAAAGGTATTTGGGGGCATTCCTCATTTTTGTAAATCTGGTCATTTTATTTAGGTGACTACATATGCACTCGGGTGCCTAATTTTTGACACACATTTTTAAAATTATGGCTCTACAGCACCCACTCCCCTCATCTTCCTTCCCCGTATTGGATCATGAATAACACAATACCGTGCTCAGTAGTCCTGCAGGGGGACGTCCTCTGCACCCTGGGAGGAGCAAGCCCAACTTGAGCAGGACAGAGAGGAACATTTCATTGTTCCTTTTATATTGCTCTGAGTTGGACAAATGTTGCCTTTTTTTTTTGTGTCCCTTGCTCTTCTCTCCCCCAAATGATCACAATCTATGGGCAAATGGCGACCTGGTCTATGTGGTGTAACTACATTGATGCTGATGATTACACCCATGTATGTCAGCTCTAAATTGGGCCCCAAACAAGGGTTTTTTAAAAAAAAGGTCTTCTGGGTCACACTTGCGTTAGTCCCCTTCATGCTCTGTGGTTTAGCTTTGAGCCCCTTCTCTCTCCCCTGGCTCCATCCTGAGCCTGCTTTTCCTTGAGTCTGAGTCACGCGAGCAATAACCCTGACTACTTAGCCCTACTCTGTGCCTCAGCTGTTCGGGCAAAGCCTCCCGAGGGACTCATGTTGGAGTACAACCCCAGGATTGTCAGGCCTCTGGCTGGCAGTGCTGCAGAGGTGACATTCTAAGGACTCTATTTTAATCTTCTGGAGTTCAGCCAAAGACTGGAATTCAGCTGCCGGCGCGAGCGGTGGGGGGGGAGGGGTGTTCATTGAGTCTGACCTCCCATCAGGAGAGGTGCTGGTGTTCCTTCTGAAACTACTGGGGGCTCTTTCATTGAGCCTGACCTCCCATCATGAGTTTTACCAGGGATCCTTCTTCAACGGCTGGGGACTCAGCGCTGGCACCGTTCCAGCATGCAGCGTTCTGTACTACTTGTCTCCAGATGTGTGTAAGATGCACCAGCTGTAAATTCATGTGCCACAGGCTGAGCTGGAGAGTGCAGTTTTGGGTACCTTTTAACAACAGCCCTGGGCAGCGGGGTGGGGTGGGGTGGGGTGGGGTACCACTGACTTCACTCTGCCTTGTAGAGGTGCATAGATTCCTGTGCCATTGTAAGATATCCTCATCTCCTTGGACAGGTGTATATAGTGCAACCAACACTTCAGTGGGTGTCCTGTGTCCACTCTATGCTTGACTCACAGAGCCTTGCCCATCTAGCTCAGATATAGACACAGTCTTAGGCTGAAAGATCTCTGGTTTAAACCTATGCCTCATTCAAAATGGTGATAGTCACAAAACTGGGGTGTTATCCTGCATTTAGACTTCTGTGGGCCTCAAGGTACTTCTACGCTGCAATAAAAGACCCACAGTTGGCCCAGGTCAACTGGATCAGGTTAACGGAGTTTGGGCTGAGGGGCTAAAAAGTAGCTGTTCAGGCTTGGACTGGAACCTAAACTCTGGGAGGGTCTCAGAGCCCCGGGTCCAGCCCGAGCCCAAATATCTGCCCTGGTACTTTTAGCCACTCAGCCTGAGCCCTGTGAGCTGAGTGCAAGTCAATTGACCCAGGCTCTAAGACTTGGTGCTAAGATGTTGTTTTATTTAATGCAGTGTAGACATCTCCTTAGATGCTTGGGATGAGCTTGCTGCATGCAGAGGAAGTACATAACCCACTGCTCAACAAGTATTATATGATGAAAGTCTGTTACGGACCTCAGTGACAGAGGCTAGTAATTTAGCTACAATTGTAGGGTATGTCTACACAGACCACAGCAGCGAGCCTGCCAGTGTGGGCCAACAAACTTGGGCCAGTGCTACCACACTGAAAATAGCTGGGTAGATGTTGTGGCTCAGGCTGGAGCTCAGATGCTGGGTGGTTGACCCAGGCTGGGAGGCTCACTGCCACAGGCTGTGTAGATATACCCACAAAAGCCTCTGGTTCAACCCTTTGGGCCAGCCAAAATGGTGGATGTCACAGATGTGCTTATTATATCCTTGGCCTATACTGTCTTATAGGAGAGCATTTAATGCATCAGAAGCACAATCTAAAGACTATTTAAGTCAATGAATTTCAGCAGGCTTTAGATCAGAAACCAATTCCACAGTCACATCCCACGCTGGGATATACTGCCAAGCATTCTATATTAATTGCAAGCACAGATACTCATGCTGGCACATACTTACCTGATATTAAAGGGACACCGCTGAGGCTGATGGGTTACATTTTTACCTCCTTTAAATAATAAAATCACCTGTTTTATTTATATAATTCTTTCTCAGGAAACAGTGTATTTCTCCTATCATTGTAGTCTAATACACTTTGAAAAATAATACCTTCCCAAAAGAAAGCTTGTCTTTCAAGGAAAGCTATAAAGCCAGTTTCTCCTCTAATTTACACAGGTTTTAATCAGTACTAATTCCATTGTTTTCAAGCGTATTTTGCTGGAAAGCATTTAGGTACTATGGTGATGAGGAGTTTTTGAATGGTGACTGGTGTTATTTTAAAACATTTTGGCCACTTCATAATAGAATTTCCCTTTGCCCACATTCACACCCCCCCTTTTATTCGCTTTTCATGACCATGTCTGTGAGCAAAGTTCATTTTGTGATGCAAGGTGGAATGTCCTCCTAAAAGATATGGTCCAGTTCAGCCATAGGCTTCTGGATTGAAGAATTACTGGGTGAAATTCTCTGGCCTGTGTAATGCAAGAAATCAGCCTGGGCTCCAGCCCAAGCCCACACAACAATGAAACAGCCCCACAGCCGGAGCCCCACGAGTCTGAGTCAGCTGGCACGGGCCAGCCATGGGTGTCTAGTTGCCCTGTAGACACACCCTTAGCTGACCAATAGCACAGCTGAAATATGGAATTGCAACTACGGAATTCTCAAAGCACGATTCTGAAACAGATTGATTTTTTTGAACTACTGCATTTTCACGTGGTATCACCAGCTGTTTTATAAGTGTCCTGAATTTGCCAATGCTGCTACAGTGCCTATACTATTGAGATTAGGTTTTTCATTGCTGAGAGGACAATTATTATTGTTAACTAGTTGTATGGCCAAGGTTAGGACACCGTTGAGCTAGGTGCTGCACAAACACACAATAAAAGACAGTTGGAATCATTCTGGGACCAAGGTGCTTGAAAGAGAAGTTCTTTGTTCAGGGATCAGTTCTAACTGCCTCTGTACAACAGACCAGAGACTTCTGCAGCACCCTTTCCCCAGACTTTGTATATAGGAAACTAACCCACTTACCTGTACAGTTCCCTCTATCTGAAGAGCCTCTGCCGCAGCTTGCCCTCTGAACAGCCAAAAGCGGCAACATTCTCCCCATTTTACAGATCAACTGACACCCCAGATTAAGTGGCTTGTCCAAGGTCACACAGGCACTCTGAGGTACAGGTGTGCAATCTCCTGAGTCCCAGACTAGTACCTTGCTCACAAATCCAATTTTCCTCTCAAAATGTGACGTCATTTGCAAAGTGTGGACCATGGACTAATTCTGACTGCCAGTGAGGGCAAGTGTAGTGTGATCAGCAATTCATTTCATGATGACTTAATCGGGGCCCGGAGTTAGCCAGACCCTTGGTGGTAACACTGCACAGTGGAGGCCAGACCCAGAGAGCTGCAAGGAGCTGTTCTTCACCCTTCTGCCCTCCCAACCCCTGCCTCGCCCTGCCCCGGAGCCTCAGTAAAAGAGCCTCTTTGTGTTTGCTACAGAAGTCCTGTCTAGTCTCTGTCACAGGGGACACTATGGGATGGAGGGCTGAGCCCACATCAAGATGTCTTTATGTCTCAACAACCATGTATTTTTATGTAAGGCTCCATTATAAAATACTGGATTGACTCAGCTCAAATAATAATACCTATTTCTTAGACAATGCTTTTCAAAACCCTTCACAATCTTAATCAGACTGATTTGTGTTTATCCTCACAATACCATGTCAGGTAAGGAAGTGCTGTTACCCCTGTTTTATAGATGAGGAACCGGGAAGCTAAGTGACTTGCCCATGGGTTACACCAGCAGTTTGTGGCAGAGCAGAGAATTAAACTCAAGTCTCTGCTAGAGCCCTAACCACTGGACCACCCTTCCTCTGGCATGTTAACAGCTCTCATAATGATTAACTCTTCCAGGGAAACAGCTTTATTTACAATCTCTAGGCCCTAGGAGATCTAATATTAGGCTGTAAATGCTTCAGGGCTGAGAATTGTTCTTCATGTATGGATGTTCTGTGCCTGGCACAATAAGGCCCCATTCTTGATTGACCTCTTTGTGTGGCATCATTGCAATCTAAAATACTAATTATTTTGCAACTTCGCTATTCATTCAGGCACCTGGGAAGCTGCACCACTGCATTTATGCCACTGCATGGTGCTGTGTGAGGCTATAAAGCAGCTGCATTTCTAGGTCCACTCAGGTGATTCCAAGATGGCTTCCTTCTGAAGGTGTGTAGCTACCTTCTGCCTGGGAGAAGCAGAAACCCAGAACACTAGGGGAGTCCCCCAGCCACCCCAAGGTAAGAGTGTCTTCTGTACTGTAAGGGAAGGAGACTAGAGGAAGCTGGCACTGCCCTGTGCACCCTCCAGCGGATTTCTCCTTTTCAAACACACCCTTGAGGTTTCACATTAGGGAGTGGATTGTGGGCATTAAGGAAACTTCTGGTGCTGTTTGTAAAAGGTGGAGGGTTAACTTCCTTGTCCTGGGGGATGCCAGTGCCCATGTGGGGAACTGCATCCTGCCTCTCTAAAATTCCTCCTATGTATAGCATTCACATCACGTCCTCTACCTTACCTTGGGGAGTGTTGCTGAGTGTTATCAAGCAGATGCCATGTTTCATCCCCCAGTATAACTGCATTTTGGGAAGGGACTCGGGACTCGGTCTGTAGGTTCTATTGTAAAGCGTTTTGCGTGCCATCAGGATGCTGGAAGCCCTGATTGTCCTTAGCGTCAGTTCTTGGAAAGCAAGTGGCGTGCCCTAAAAAGGGAGCTTTAATGCTGCATGAGAGTCTTGTGGCATGGGCAGGTTTGAAATACCAGATTTAAAATAGCTGCTTCTGAGAGAGCTGCGTTCATTTGTATTAGCAGTTTTGCTGAATCACACATCATTGACTCATCACAATCTAGTCATCTGTCTTGAATGTTGTTGGGCACATGAGGCCCATTGCAGTCAATGGAAGCCTATCCACTAACTTCAGTGCACTTGGGATTGGGTCCCACAAGCACAGCAGCCCCCTGCTTATGCCATAGGCTCCGACTCTGGGGGTGCTCCAGGGCCGGCACACCCACAAGGGTGCTCAGCAGCCCCACTGATCAGCGCCTTCCCCTCCCCCCAGCATCTCCTGCCTGCCAGTGGACCCTGCTGATCATCTCTCCCTCCCATGCATGCCTCCCACCTGCTAGTGATCAACTGTTCAGCAGCGTGCAAGAGACACTTGGGGGAGGGGAAGGAGTGGGGGCAGGAAGAGGCAGGGGGAGGGGCAGAATGGGGTGGGAAGAGGTGGAGGTGGGCTCAGGGCCTGGGACTGCATGGGGCTCTAGCACCTCCAGGGAACTCAGGAAGTCAGCACCTCTGGCTTACATCATCATTAGGAGACACCTGGCCCACAAAACCAAGTGGGTTTAGATTTGTGTGTACGAGGCTTATTGACAATCGGGGACAGCTCATGTGTCATCCCTATAAAACACCTCTCTGTAACACGGTTTGTACATGCATTCTTGGCAATGGTGAACGCACAAAGATTACTCTGTTCGAATGATTGCATCACCGCAGGTTTCTGAGTTACTTCAAACTCAAGATGCATATTTTAAATCACCCCTGCTGTTGCTGATAATTTGTTCCATATTTACCGTATCACTTAGCACTTGCAAATGGGATTCTTTGGAATGTAAATATTAATTAAATTAAATAGCTGTAGTTAAACCAGGCCAAACTCATCACTGATGCTTTAACTCCACAAAGGAGTTGACACCAAGGATAAATTTGGCCCCAGTGACTTTCACCTTGCATCATTTTAACACACACGGAAAAAACAGAGAGGAGCTTTCCTCTTACCCTTATATTTAAGTTTAAACACTGCTTTCTTGCATGGCTGACCTTAAAGCGGATCCTGAAAACTAGAGTGATATCTACCCAAAGAGAGACTGATGCCCAAAGGATCAGGTTACCCCAATTGTGTTGGACTATTGCATTTTTTATCTTCTTATGTTTTAACAAACAGAGTATAATTTAGGGTAGTGGTTCTCACCAGGGGTACCTGTACTTCGGGGGGTACACAGAGGTCTTCCAGGGGATACATCAACTCGTCTAGCTATTTGCCTAGTTTTACAACAGGCTACATAAAAAACACTAACAAAGTCAGTATAAACTAAAATTTCATATAGACAACAACTTGTCTGTGCTGCTGTATATGCTATACACTGAAATAAAAGTACAATATTTATATTCCAATTGATTTATTTTATAATTATATGGCAAAAATGAGAGAGGAAGCAATTTTCCGGTACTAGTGTGCTGTGTGACACTTGTATTTTTATGTTTAATTTTGTAAGCAAGTAGTTTTTAAGTAAAGTGAAACTTATGGGTACACAAGACAAATTAGACTCCTGAAAGGGGTACAATAGGCTGCAAAAGGTTGAGAGCCACTGATGTAGGGTTTATTCAAAGACCAAAGTTCTCGTATTATTTACCACGGTGGAAACATGTGAGGGAAGGTTTGGGCAAGAATGCAGGTGCACTGAAAATAAAATAAAAGACCTAAAACAAACAAGCTCTTATATAACCACCGGTGCATAGCTGGAATTTGTATGGAGACCTTATTAACTAAAGTATTTTGCTGGGATACCACAATATCTGTAATAAGAATGGCAACTTGGAAAAAACTACCTCCAGCATTTTTTCTACCCACCACATTCCACCCAGCTTCTGCAATAACCTTTCAATTCAATTTTAACTACTATTTTATATATAAAATATATATTTCAGATGGCATATTTAGCCCATTTGTGAAGAAAATACCTTTATTCAGCCCAGGATGCCCAGTTTATGGCTTGCATGTTTCTCATTTGGGACTGGGCTTAAGTTGGATGAGATCAGCAAAGCTGGGACCATCACTGAACCAGCTGGTGAGAGAGAGGTTGCTTTTGGAACCTAGAAACCCTGGGATCTTGCTTTTGACTTGTTCCACAATATTTGCTAATTAAGTTCCATAGAAAAACCAGCTCAACCAGTGATGTAAAGCAAAACCTTTCAGCCCTGGCGCCTGAATAGGTGACCTGATTTTCAAATATGCTAAGCCCCCAGCAACCGCCATTGGAGTCATGACAGCTGAAGAGTCCTTTGCCTCTCTGAAAATTAGGCCATCTATTTATGTGCCTAAATATGGATGTTGGAGCCTATTTTTAGGCACCCCTTTTTAAAAAAATGTGCCTAAAGTCGCTACATTTTTTCCCGTAGGTGGTTTTCTCCTTCCTCTTCCCCCTAGCCAGATAACACTTCTTTTTAATCACCATCCTTTTTGTTACTTGTCCTCTTTATACACTATCAGATTAACCGGACAGCATTCACTGTCGTTGCAATAGCAGGACCATTACTGGAATACTCTGTCCGGTTCTGGAGTTCAAACTTCAAAAAGGAAGTTGACTAGTCAGAAAGGGTTCGGGAAAGAGCAACAAGAATGAATCAAGGCCTGGAAACTTTAAGAAACTCATTCTATTTACCTTACCCAAGAGAGGGTTAAGAGATGACTCCATCACCGTCTAAAAGTGCCTATCTGTGGAAGAGATTTCTGACAGCAGATAGCTCTAATCTAGGAGGAATTTTCTAGCAGGAAAAAGCATAATCAGATCCAGTGGTTGGAAGCTAAAACTAGAGGCATTCAATAACTAGAGATCAGGTCCAGAGTTTTAACCATGAGGTAACTAAACTTTGGAACGAACTTACCGATGAGGTGATGGGTTCTTCATCACCTGAAGTCTTCAAATCGGATGTTTTTCTAAAAGAAAAAATGTTGTAGCTCAAACAGAGATATGGGCTTGATGCAGAGTTTACTGGGTGAGGTTTTTTGGACTGCCTTATGCAGGAGATTAGACTAAATGATCATGATGCTCTGTTTTGGCCTTAAAATCTATGCATCTGTGCTTCCAGAATTGCCTCCAACACGCACAAGTGTGGCTGAACTGAGCAGTTTTACAGAGAGACTTAGAGGGCTAGTTCCGTTTTTTGTGAAGCTTGAATTTATGCCGCAATTAGCTCACAGAAATTATCCGGAGTTGCTGCAGGCAAAGACCCAATGAAGCAGTTGGGCTAATAAATCAGCCATAAAAATCACCTCCCTATTAGATCTTCAAAGGCCTGTGGAAAGAAAAAAAAACAAACAGCATAAATCTTCATCAGGACAGGTCACAACCAAATAAGAGGGCCCTCCTTCTGTAAGGAAATCAAGAAGAGAAAATTATTTCTCCTAATCAGTAGTGGTGGGAGTAATTTATTAAGATATTTTTAGTTTCATGGCCTATATTGGTACCCTTGCCACCCAGTACCATTATGGGCTAGATTCAGCTCTGTCTGACTTCAGTGGAGCTACTCCAGATTAACGCTGTTGTAAGTAGTTGCTTTGGGTTTACATCAGGATACCAGAGATCAGAATCTTGTTCTATGCGCACGTAACTCCCATTGACTTCAATAGGAATTGCTGCTGCATATGTGCAGAATGTAATCATAACCCTTATATAGCACTTTTAAGCAGCAGCTCAAAAGCCCTTTACAAAAGCAGATAAGAATCATTGTCCCTATTTTTTAGATAGGGAAGACAAGGCACAGATAGGTGTAGAGTCAGTGGCAGAAATAACACCCAGGTGGAGGAGGGGCTAAAGTAAACCATTTTTGCATCCTCCCAAACCTGGGCTGCTATAGAGCTAGAGAGGCCCTTGGTATAATTTAGGTAGCCCTGGGGGCCTGTGTAAATTCCTGCAGACTCCCCAGGGCAGCTCAGAGTCTCTGCAGCACTGCATCTTGTGGCCTCAACCTCAAATCTCCCTTGCTGCCCCCAGCTTCCTCTAGTGGGACTTGCAATCAAGTCCTGGGATGGCAGCCTCACAACTGTCTATTAATGTGTCTTTGCCGGGGGGCTTGTCCCTCACTTGGATACTGGATGTTCTCCCCCAGCAGGATACTTTGTGTTGCTCTTGCCCTTTCGTGAAGCATAAAAGGGCCGGAGCTAGGGTGGACCAGGTTTTCTGACTCCCAGTCCTGGGCCCTTCCCATTGGCCTACGTTCGTACTCCAGTCTGAATCCATGCCCGATGTGAAAATCATCAAGTGCTTCATCCAGAACAATTATCTGTTCCCTCTTGCTAATTAAGGAAAAATTAAAGACTGATAATAAGATTTAAGAGTATACTTAATACACACCACATAAACGGATACACCAGGCAGCATGCATTCTTACATACAGTTTTACAATGACCTTGCTCTCAGAAATCTCTGTCTTTGGCCTGGGCATGCATTATGCATATGCCTACTTATTTCAGGGAAGGTAAAGAGCTGGTTAAAGATGAATTCACTGGAAGGAAAATGAATACAGATTTGTTACACCTCTGTCCAAATGGTAACCGAAGGGCTGCTTTTCAGAGGAAAACTGAGGAACAATAGTGCAGACCCTGTACAGGTAATTGAGCTTTGCTTGAGTTAAACCTGCAGTACTGGGCCTTAATTTAAATCCAGAAATATCTGTTGGATGCCTCCTATAACCAAACTGTGTAAAGCAGCAATTCCCAATTTTTTTTTAAAGCTGAGACTCCTTTCATGAAACTGAAACCCTATCTTAACATCTTCCCCTCAACCCACCATGTTTTGCTAAAGACCTACACCTCTTAATGTATACATCTTCACTGCACCTCCAGCTCGTCCTTTGCATCCCTCCTGAGGTAGATCTTCATAACAAATTTCCTCTCTTTGCTTATATGCACTGATGAGCAGTAAAATAGTGAAGTGATGACATCTAACGTATAATAACTGACATTTGACTTAGCATCCATTGAAATGAATCAGGTATTTCAGAGCTATTGTTTCAGGCTCTCTGCAAACTCCAGCAGATATTGCTGCATCGGTTATACTGCCTTTGTATTTTGAAGGTTTCCTTTGCAATCATAACACCCAGTGACATTTTTTTAAATGAAAGCTGAGAATATGGAAAACAATGGAGAGATCTGGCTCCCTCCCCCCATACACTTTTCCATCCCCACAGTCAGTCCTTCCCACCCTACACTTTGGGAAATACTAGTCTAGGGCATTCAGCACAGAGATCTGGGACTCAGTGTTCACTTTCCCCAGCGATGGGCCTGGACTAGAACATTAAATCTTGGGTGGTGTGTGTGGCGTTCAGTCATCACTCCGAGCTTATGCTGCTTGCAAGAGCTCTGCTCTCTGGCTGGGCAGCTTAGCCCTTAAAGGCACCGTACCTAAAACTACAGGGGGAGAATCCTGGAATCTGACAGTCCCATAACAGCAGAAGGTGATGAGTTAACCAGCACTGAGTGCTTTTGAAAACTCCACCCTGACCCTTTCATTCTCTGGGGCAGTAACTTCCCCCATGTTGACTCTATGCTATGTGAGTAGATATACAAGTACTTCATCATTTGTCCCTGAATCTCAGCTTGTGCTTTTCCTAGGATGCTCTTTCTTAGTTACCTGTGAGAATATTTGTAAATTACCTACTAGGTTCATTTTGCCAGTGCGGTTTCTGAAGCATGTCTGGGCGCAGGAGATCTTTATCCAATCACTCTGCTTCTTTTAAGGTCCTCTTCTGCCAAAACCTTGTCTCTTATCATCAGTACTTAGGTATCACAAAAACTCAGAGGAGCTTTATGCCCAGCAAACCTGTTTGTGCTGCACAGGCCACTGGATGCAAACTGTGTCCTGTTTGTTAAGACTAGTCTCCTCTCGTAATGCAAGTTCATCAACAGCACTTTGTCAGTGGCAATGAACATTTAAGTAGCTGAAGTATCTATTCAGACAGAAGCCTGCCAAGTCCCCAAGGTGAGCGTATTTTTGTACAGAAATATGCAGCTAAACTGGTGGTGGCCATTGAGGAATTGAGCTGCAATCAACATCAACACCACAAGGACACAATATTTTTCTCCTGATTACAACATGTTCATTTATTTTGGAATTCTTGTGCCAGCTGAGGACTACAGGGCAGTGACAGTAGAAGAGCTGTCCAGGTGCCAAGCAAAAGAGAGAACTGCATATGCACTCATGTTCTGAAAAGGGTATGCTAGAACGCATGAAAAGGCTGGGTATAGAGATTTAAAAGAATACCCTTCTATTAACATTTTGAAGGCAGCCCATAGATTGGTCCCACAATGTGCTGAAATGATGCATCATATATCGCTGCTTGCTGGATTCTCAAATTCAGTCATTTCCTTTGAGAAGGGTTCTGAGTTTTGCAGGCTCAGAACAATTTTAAATTGGGGGCGGGAGGGTGTTCTAAAATTAAAATGTTGTGCTTGCCTATCAGATTGCCTTGCAAGCCACAGTGGGCATGTCTACACTGCAAAGACATTCCCATGCACCAAGTCACCAAGCCCAGATCAACTGAGTGGGCACGCAGGGTTTGGATTGCAGGGCTAAAAATATCAGTGTTGCTGTTCTGGCTTGGGCTGGAGCCTGGCTCCGAGACCCTCCCCCTTGGCTGGGTTTCAGAGCCTGAGCTCCAGCCTGCCCGGGAATGCCTGCGCTGCTGCTGTTAGCCCTGCAAGCCAAAGCAATTGACCTGGGCTCTGAGGCTCAGTGCCATGGGTTTTTCTTTGCATTGTAGACACGGCCAGTAACTGTAAGCTGTTTGAGGGGTGCAGTTTGTCTCCTCACAACATAAGCATGGTCCCTCTAATGCAATGGGGCCATGCTTTCTGATTAGGAGCAATTTTAGGACCCACTGTAATAAAAATAAGTTACCAAGAGATAATTTGTTTAACTTTTTATGGAAAATTAAAAGCACCATTCTGTTCTCCAATATATACAATATACACTGGTTTTTTTAGCTCTAGAAAATGGGGGTTATCAAAGTGGGGGTCGGGACCCCTCAGGGGCTCATGAGGTTATTACATGGGGGATCATGAGCTGTCAACCTCCACCCCAAACCGCACTTTGCCTCCAGCGTTTATAATGGTGTTAAATACATATTAAAAAAGTGTTTTTAATTTATAAGGAGAGGGTGGACTGAGAAGCTTGCTATGTGAAAAGGGTCACCAGTAAAAATGTTTGAGCCACTGCACTAGAATGTGGTGCACTCAACTGTTTGAAGACTGTCCTTCCAGCGCTGTTGTATTGCTTGTGTCCTTTTGGATTTAGTAATGGTTCAAAGCATTGAGCTATTAAAACCTACTGCCTTCATTAAAGGATACTGAGGCTCAGGAGACCTGGAATCTATTCCCCACTTGGTCACTGGCCTGCTAGGTGACCTTGGGCAAGTCACTTCACTGCTCTGTGCCTCAGTTTCCCCTTCTGTCAAATAGGGATAATGATGCTTACCCAAAGTGCTTTGAGATCTAGTGAAGAAAAGCACGATCCAAGAGCTAGGTGATCATACTACTTGTTAAGAGAAGTATTCAGACGGACATTCTGGTCTTATTTCTCTCTCAGATACTCAGGAGTAAATCCTCTGAAGTAAATGGAATTGTTCAAGTGTGAAACCAGCGTAAGTGAGATGAGATTCCAGAAGAAATATAATAGATGCATATTGGTATTTACCACATTACTGTGCAATGGCAGCTAAAACATTTATAATACTTTATATCATTGAGGTATCGAAGATTTAAAATAGAAAGAAAAACTAATCCGTACTGCAAAGTTAATTAGTTAAAAGGACAAAAATAAACATTTTCAATCTAGACTTAAAGGGAAGATAAGACCATACCCGATGTCAAAAGACAATGCAGTCCACAGAGCAGGTGCACAATATCAAAGCGCTACAGCAGAATAACAAAAATGCAAAGGACAAAAACAAGGTCTCCAATAATGCTCCCGGTACGGGTGCACACTAGGAGGAGCTGGAGTGGATTTTTGCCAGGGAAGCAACTGCTGATCCCTACTGTCTAGGAGCCATGTCTGAGAGAGGCCTGTGGGACCAGGCCATAGGCAAGTGTTTTAGGAAGTGATGCTCTGAATACAAAAATGAAAGACAAGGGAACTCAGCTTCTCCAGTCTTGCTGGTTCTCTGCGTATCATGATCATCCCTCCAAAGCAAGGGATTATTCAACCAAAACAATAAGTCCAACAGAGATAACGATTAATGGTGAAAACTAAGGAGGCTGCTTTTAGACAAAATGGTACCAGCACCTTGCTGTCGATTCATTATTTGCTTCATCTAATGCTGTGAAGGTTTCTCTGTGTGGCTATTGAGGGAGCGCCAGGGATTTCACTCCAAATTCTGATAATCCACCCAGCAGTGAGCTGCAAAGGGATATTCAGACTGCCCTCATTCCTGCCTCTAAAGGATTTCTCATTTGATCTCACTCTGTCCCTTCATACTGTCTAGCTTTTGGAGCTGATCCTGGTGCCACTGAGCTCAATGGGGAGGTTTGCCACTGCCTTCCATGAGACCGGGATCTGGTCCCCGCAATCCAACTGGCGCCCGACTCCTACTGACATGGAATTAGCTTGGAAAATCATTCCAAGGTCAATTGGAGAGGTGAAAAGCATTTCAGAGAGGGAAGTAATGAAAGGGGGAAAGTTTCAACACCAGGGGACCTAGCTTTACACTGAACCTAGAATTGCCTGGTCTTTCATTCAGAGACACTCATCTAAGTAGCACAGCTGGGTTAATCCCTTGAAGAACTAACGCTACTTAACTTCACTCGTCTAACTTGCCAGACACTCCTTATAAGCCTGAGCCATGGCCCACTCAGCTAGGGGCTGTACCCAAGCACCTCTGGGGCAGCTGTGGAACTCCAGCACCTTTCCAGAGCAGAAAGAACATTAAAAGGAAACATTAGGGTGGATTTTTTTCTCCAAACATCTTTGAGTTTTGACAGTATTTCCCCTACAGGTTTCTAGAGCTAAGAGGAAAGGAAACGTTCCATCTGTGTATGAGGCAGTGTGAGCTAAAGGATCTGGAGATGCAGTAGTCCCAGCTCTGCCACTAATCTGCTGAGTGACCTTGGGGAAGTCCCTTCATCTTCTATACCTCACTTTCTCCTCCACCCTTTGTCAGTCTTGCCTGTTTAGGCTGTAAACTCCTCTGGGCAGAGACTGCCTTTTGCTGTGTGGTTATGTAATGTCTTGCACAACAGGGCTCTGATCTCATCTGGGCACTACAGTAATACCACTAGATTAGGTGAGCAAGCAGAGCAACACTAGCCAGAAGAAGCTATGAGAAGCTGAACTCAATGACATAATTTCTGAGCAAAAATGGGCAGGCATGCCACGGACTCTGAAAACTTCAATGTGTGCACCAGGTCGCATGGGGTCTTTTGGTATCTCCCCCTCCGCCTCCCCCTCCCCC
>NC_133781.1:22915822-23010525 GCF_003597395.2 Chelonoidis abingdonii
CCAGGAGAGGACCATCTTCTCCGCCTCCCCCTCCCCCCCCCCGCAAGTCTGTGATCAAGCTGCCTCCACCAGACCACAGCTATCCCTGCATGCTATTGTGTACATGTGTGGGAACATTCAGGGGGAGGGTCTTGAAATAACCCTCTGACAAACAAGCCACTCTCAGGGACTTTGGAAATCTGGGTTCAATTTCTAGTGCTGTCACAGACTGGGTGGCCAAACGCAAGTCACAGTGATGCCTGTGTTCCCAGGCTTCTGCTTATATGCTGTGACCCCTTCCCCCCCTCCTTTGTCTGTCTCATCTGTTTAGATGGTGAGCTTTTCAGGACTGTCTCTTACAATGTGTTTGTACAGCACCTCGCGCACCCAGGCTCTGATCGTGACTGGGGACTCCAGGCACTACTGAAATATTGGAACAGAGCAAATTCAGCAAAGATTTCTTCCCCTCAAAACCAGGTGACCCTCTATCTCTTGGTATTCAGTAAAAGTGAGCTGATTCCAACTAAATAATAACTCCTTGAACAAGCGGGCCAAACTCCACCCTTCGCGTTTGAAAAGCTGGCTGTTTTTTTCACTCCTCCTACTTCACTTCCAGCCATTGTTCATCTCTGCATTGTCAGTATCTGGCTCTACCAGTTGTACAGATCCATGAGGCTTGGATAAGATTCGGGGAAGCACCAAGTTTAGGTCCATATGTCCCTGTTGAGCTTGCAAACCTGACCCAGGTAAATATGGAGAGTCATGGACTGATATCTGGATGTGGATGTTTCCTAACCAGCTTGGCCTTCTTGGGGGTGGGGTGGGCATTCCTGGTTCTTTAACAGCTCCATTCCCTCTCTGGATATGCGGTATCTGTGCATATCTATGGGGATGCATCTTCAACTACCAAAGAAACTGGGAGGCACCGGGAATCTCACTTGTCTGTAGCTGCTGCCTTATAAACACTCTGGAGCAGATCTACAGCTCTTTGAAATCAATGGGAGTCTGTCCATTGAGCTCAGTGGGCTTTGGATCAAGCCCTTCAGTCCAACTGGGAGTGTTGCTTGCCTATGGACTGAAGGATTGGGCCCTTCACTTGCAAATCTTTACATGAGGTGCCTGGCATGTTCCCCATCTGGGTGCTGAACTAGTCAATAAACCCTTTGCATCACAACAGAAAAGCTTATATTCATCCTTCCAAACTAGGGGGGGGGGGGGGGGGGGGGGGATTCCTTGTTGAATTTCACCGCCCCATCAGGCCCAAGGCTACATGAATGACCCTGGTGCGGGCCTCTCTGAATAAAACTGACAGCGCTCTGCTGGAAACGTATCCGCTCCAGACAAGATTTATCAGGCAGGGGTGAAGCCATGACCCGGGTTTGTCCTGGGGGGGGGGGGGTGTCCCTCGGGCAGGATTGAAAAGCGGCGGAGGGAACTGAGACGTCCCAAGCCCTTCGCTATTTTCAGGTATCTGTTACCCTCCCACGGATCGCCCTGCCCCCCAAGCGTCCACACGCGCCTTCGCCCCCGGGACCCTGCTGCCTTCGCATCGCAAACCCAGCACCACCCTCTGCCGCGGGGCGGGGGGTATTTTTGCTGGATCCCCCGCCCCAACCCCTGAATCCCGGGGCGCTGCCGGTATGGCCGGGAACTGGGTCCCCCGCCAGACGGGGCTGCTCGTAATGGGCCTTTCACGGCGCTGTCAGCTCCAGGGGCTGCTAATTGACGTCTTTCATTCCGAGTTAAACTTGCTCTGGACTAGAAAGCAGCTGGGAGGGGAGGGCCCCGGGCGCCGATTTCGCACGCTCGTTTGGCTGCGCATCCAGGCAGGGTGTTGGCGACCCTGGGGATGACGGGGAGGGGGGATTGTCTATTTCTAGTGAGGGTTTTATAGAGTGGATCCCCGCGGTCTGGCTCCACACTGAAATATTGTCCTAGTCTCAATGACATAAACACAGGGCCAGCCGGGGATCCTGGCGCCAGCTTCAGCCAGGGAATGTGAATGAAAGTAGCAGTGGGGTCCAGGCAAGAAATCCCGGGCTGTAATTACAAATCAATCCCAAACCCCTTTCGCTCTCCTGGCTTACTTAGGGCAGCAAACAGCTTCGCTTTCTAGACAAACAACGGCCCGGCTTAGGCACTGACAGATCTGCCAAGAGGCCCTTAATGGAACAAGGACCAGGGGAGCTTAGGGTAATTGACAAACAACCCCTTGGCCAGGGTGACCCGAGCCCTGGGTGCTGCTGTGTTGTGAGCCGTGGAAGGTACCAAGCAGTGAGAACAGGCTGCTCCCGTCTACTGGAGGTGACACCTGGAGCTGAGCTTGGTGTGGGGATTTTCACCAGAGAAGAGAGAATTTCTGGGAAACAGGAAGAAGTCATCACTTTCCTGGGACACTTGAAGCAGGATTGTGCCCTTTTTTCTGATGTATGGCTTGTATTATTCCTCCCTCCCACCCCCCTTTCCGGGTAATATCTTCAGCTCTGCTTCTCTAAACCAGCCATCAGATAATATTCGAGGTAGGGTGACAAGACAGCAAGTGTGAAAAATCAGGATGGGGGTGGGGGATAATAGGAGCCTATATAAGAGAGAGCCCCAAATATCAGGACTGTCCCTATAAAATCGGGACATCTGGTCACCCTAAAATTTGGAGGTGAAGTGGCCCTTTTGCTTGAGAGATTCAGCCCTGCTATTCACCTCATGCAGGGGCTCTCACCACTTTCCCAAGTATGACAGACCAATAGCGTTTCTAAATTTGCACAGTGCCTTGTTCGAAGGAGATGTTGTCCTATGCAGAATGTTTGTGCTGGTGAAAATATCCATATTATGCTTAAATATGCCATTGTTTATAGATAGAACTAGCTCAAAAACATCATACAACTGGAGACAAATATTTCCCACGTTTGAAAGGAGAAGTCCTAGCTGTATAGGTTCTACTTTAAGATGTGGTGCAACTTAACGTAGCATGCTAAAATAGCATCTTAGTGACACGATTCTGAGCATGCCATTATTTAAACCTCAGCCCTACTAAGGAGAATCATCTTAAAGCCAAGATGAATGCAGCAAAGCCATAATTATCCCAGTCTGATTCCCAAATCTGATGTCATGGCCAAACTATTAATTACATATCCCTGGGATACCTTACAAGTGATCTCCCAAATGCTGTTTATGTGATAGTGTAGGGTTGTGGGGAATGTTGATGATCTGAGACTAATCTCTCGAATAGTATTTTTTAAAGGAGTTTTCTGTTTGCCTGAGTTTATGGAAGGGATGATCGTGCACGAGGGATGCTTTGCAGTGAACAAAGCAGTAGCTTGTGATTGTTTTCTTTGCTGGGGAAGTGTTTTCTGTTACTGTTTTGGTGGGGTGTGGATGTGTGATGCTTTGCTTTGCTTGAGAGGGGCTCTCAAAGCTTTTGAGCTTCTCTGGTAATTGATGTGTTGGGTAAACTGCAATGAAGGAAGGGTATTAAAAAGGGGGAGCATTTTTAATGAAGATAAGTAAACACACCCAAAACGTAACTCTAGATATAAGAAAAATAAAAGCAGCTGGGGGGCTTCTGAGACATTGTTTGTCTTGAAAGTGATGAGAAGAGGCACGATCAAAAGGCTTGTTTTACTACAGTCATGCTTCATTATAGGGGAGGCGAAGGCGGGACTTCCATAAGCAACCTGGTTGCTAGAAGAGAGAACCCAACTGGCTTGCATGGCCTATTTAATCCCTGAACCCATTCAAACACCAAACGCAAATGTTAGACCTGTGTCTGGGAAGCCCAGATTTCACTGGTTTCAGAGTAGCAGCTGTGTTAGTCTGTATCCGCAAAAAGAATAGGAGTACTTGTGGCACCTTACCACAAAAGCTTATGCTCAAATAAATTTGTTATTCTCTAAGGTGCCACAAGCACTCCCACTCTGTTTTCCAGATTTCACTACATCCTCACCTGGTTGCCTTTGCGTCCACATGTAGTTGAGAAAGATTTGAAACTAGCAAGCTTCTAAAACTCAAGTGGCATTTCCCAATCGATTAGAACGTCCATTTCTGATCGAAATCAGTGAAGAGACTTCCACTGGACCTTATTGGGTTTTGGATCAGGCTCCTTTATGTCTGTTTCTATACTTGAATCCATCAGATCAATGCCATGCATCTGTCTGTTTCAGTCTGCCTATTGTCTGAAGTGCCTGAATGATTCCACTTTGAGATGAAATACAAAATTTACTAGGAAATATTCTCTTTGAACAGACAGGTTTTTTTAAAGGCAACCAGATCTTTGATAATTCACATTCTGGGACATTTTATTATCTTTGACCACAATAAGTAGAGCCAGGGTTAACTCTACGGGTGCAGCTATTTTTTTAAAAAATGTGCTCCACGATCATTTTAATCCACTATTTTTTTAAAAGATCAGATTTCCTAAAGGGGCCAAGAGCAGCAACCAGAAAAAATTATAAATACAAAATCTCCAGAAGCAGGATGCAAGTTAATCTTTCCAATTATTAAGACTTCACCTTCTTTTCAAATTCTCTAAGACATTGACTGATTTAAAAAAAAATAAAAATAAAAAAGTCTATTGATCCCCTATTCCAACTCTATGGGTCTGAATCTGCTGTCTTTACTCAATGAACCAAACAGAAAACCCGTATTTCTTTTATACATTGGTCCTAATTTTGCTTATTAGTTACACCGATGTAAATCCAGGGAAACTTCATTGAGGCCACTGGAATTATTCCAGATTTGCACCTGAGCAGAATTTGGTCTTGTGCATTGTTTTTGAGCTATGCACATACAGTATTTTTAATCAGGCCCTGCCTTGCTCTGAGGTCAGAATTACAGACCTCACAGCCTGAGATGTTATTTGCCATGTCCACACTACAAAATTAAGTCAACCTAATTTATGTTGACACACAGTAGTAATTACATTGCTTGTGTGTGTCTACACTTTGCTTCTTGTACTGGTAGTGTGTGTCCTCAGCAGGAGCGCTTGCACTGATTGAACTGTTAGTGTAGGGCATTGTGGGGCAGCTCCTGAAAGCCAGCAACAGTCAATGAAGGCAACACAAGTGTCTACACTAACACTGCATTGACCTAACTACATTGACTCTTCTCCTCTTATGGAGGTGTAGCAGGATGGTTACATTGGCAGGAGCGAAATTTTAGTGAAGACACTAGTTAGGTCAACATGAGCTGCCCTGCATCAGCCTAACTCTGTAGTATAGACCAGGGCATTTTCTTCCACTAAATCTGTCAGATCTCTCCAGAAACTTGCCTTGAGGCCTGAGGCAAAGCCCACTGAAGTAACTGACTAGCCCGGGGTTTTGCTGAGCTAACTTTGATAAAGGTGCTTTTAAAAGCTTCATTTTTTTTCTCCTGTGTTTAAAACCAGGAGGCTAAATATGATGTAATCAGATTTTTCCTTCACCCCCACTGAAGCCAGGAAAATGAAGTAGCTGAGAGAAAGCGCGGTTGTCATTTTTAGCCAAGCAGCAATCCATCATTTGGCAGTAGACAATCAGCAATAAAACATTTCAAGGGCTCCATTGGTGCTAACTAGGCGTAGGGGCCTTTTTAAATATCAGAGGTGGGAAATGTTATGTATTAGGTTTATTCAGTAGCTGGCATCAATGAATCACACACACGCACAAGGAGCACTTGGTTAGAAAGGGGTTTTAAATCGCTGTATTTTCTTTACTCTATTGGATGCCTGTCGCTCTGTTATCTTTAGTCTCAAAGACCCTCTAGACTAGTTTATCTCAATAAACATCTATCTGAATACATGGCTGGCAAAATAAATAAATTCCCAGCCTTCAAATACATATATGCTACTACTGGCGGGAGTTTGTGTGAATAAACTAGATTGCCTGTATGTAAATTCAGATCCCAGTTAGGAGCCACAGCTTGTAAATATAAGTGTCATAATTTTTAGGCTTAAGAAAGAAAGAAAGAAATCTCCTGGTTACTGCTTCAGCTTTGCCAATCCTCTCACCGGCCCCCCACGAGCCTCTCTTCCCATGATGAATCTGTCTGCAAACTGTGAGGCACTTAACCAGCTTTGGTCTGGCATTTAAATTTCTCTCCACTTGATTGCTGAGAAGTTAATATTTGGCATGAAAAGCAGGAGGAGGGGTGGATAGGAGAGCTTTTGGTTTACTCTGCTGCAGACCGTGGGGGGGGGAAAAGGGGGGATAGAATAAGAAAACTCTCCTTAGTTTCTCCTTATGGCCAAGTGGGGCTGTAGCCAAGAAAACTCCAGTCTGAGAGGTTCAGATTTACTGCAGAAGACACTGCTGAGAGAGACAGAGACGGTGGAGTCCGCCTCCCATGATATATAGAGCCAAGGGGAGGTATAAATACCCTCCTTCCCCCCCTTTAAAAAAAAAAAAAGACAAACACCCAGGATCCTGTCTCTGGCTGGCTTGCAACAAGGCGCCCTCATAAAAGCTAAGATAAACAGTTTATCAGCAGATGAATGCACAAGCACTGCTCTGAAGACAAAAGTCTATACCTTAGGCAGAATGCTGGAGGTAATGGAGAATGGGTTGAGAATCTGGGTGGCATGGCATTTTAAGAGCAGGGGTGAAATTAAATGAGAAAAATAGATCAATCCTTTAAGGACCCTGCAAGCTTTTTCTTTTATAGTGTTTTTTTGCAAGGCAACATGTGTGTGTTGGCAAGATTTGCTCTATAACCTTTAAATTTAACACTTGTTAGAGGGGCCTGAGCCGTCACTTATATTTTAGATTTCGGGATCTCCCTTGTTTTGTATTTTCGTTGCTTTAAAGCATCAGTCATCTGAGGATTTACTCAACTATAAAACATTCATTTCAGAACTTAGCTACAAAATATATTTATAGACCATTTATCATGGTAGATACAGATTCTCTGCCCAAACTACCCATCTGTCTTGGGATTCTAAGGTAGAACTTTTCTCTCGCAAATATTGTCTTCCTTCTGAAGTAGGACATTGGTGATTGTTTTCTTTCATACCAGCTGATTACCTACAAGCCAATACATGGACAATACTGTTTTCTAGAACTGTCTGAATCTAGAAAACACGTGGGCTCCTGCACTTTGAGGATGTCACACTACCTTTCAAAGGTGCAGCTAAATATTTTCAGTTAAGCTCACCCTAAAGGACTGACCATGAAAATTGGAAGAGCTTCCTGTAAACTGAATCCAGGGTTAGGAAGGATGGTATCGGTGATAGCACATTGGATAGATACTAGGGCAGTGCAGGTTCACTTCCTTCCTCTACCACAAATTCCCTGTATGACCTTGGGAAAGTCATTTAATCTACCCTTTACCTTAATTCCTTATCTGTAAAACAGGGATAACTCCCCTCTGTTGTGTTAGGTATTATAAGGATAAACTCCACTAATAATTGTGATGGCCTCAGAGGCTATCTGAATGGGAGACATCAATGGGCTGCAGATCTGGGACCTAAAAGAATATAAATAATTACAGTTATTTTAACTGTTACACCTTTGCACTGTATAAGACCCAGGAATAATATTTACTACACTTGTAAGTGCTTTAAAGACTAAAAGTACTAACAGGCATCATCTAATTACACTTCACAATGTCTCTGTGAAATCGATAGATATTATTTCCATTTTCCAAATAGGGAAACTAAGGCACAGAGGCAAAGTGAATTGTTCAAAGACACAGAAGACATTAGAATGAGAGCCAAATACAGGACTTAGGGATTACTGGATCCCCTGCAGTGCCCAGAGCTGTGGATTGTGTTGTCACTTCTTATATAGTAACATACAATCATAATATAATTAGCAAATAGATGTAATAATAAATTAGCAAGTAGAAAAGGGAACAGAAGCCATGTTTAAATAAATTTCAGTAAACATTAGATTGGGTCCTGCATACATTGCGAAACTGGCACAAGGAAATAGGTTTGATGGGCATTGTGGCTTAAAAAAATAAATGGGAATGTTGCATTAAATCTGAATGTCTTTGATTTTGTAGATTTAAGTCAGGTCCTTGAGTAATGTATTTCCCATGCAGTCCCTCAGACATTCAGAGTGGTGCATGTTGTAAATGCTTCCTGATCCGAAAAGTGACCACAAAGAAATGGCACCTTAATACTCCTCCCATTGACTCCCTGTGTGTCTTGCAAGTTGTATTTGTTTTTGTTTTCACTGAAAAAACAGTTTTACTACTCTCAGCACTCCAGAGACAATAAAGCTGTGCTGGCCGGAGTTGTGTTCTCCTCTGTCTCATGCATCATTGCCAACAGAACTGCCAGCTAAGGCCCCTGTTGGCTTCTGGCCTGTCTTCCCATCCCAGGGAGGAATGGCATTATGCCCCGAGTCTGGATCTGGCCCTTTTGTTCGGGTTTCATGTATTGGTTTCACCAACAATCTTCAACAAACCCCAAAAGAATGCAGCTCAACATAAACCCAACAGCTAACTGTTCCTGTCCAGGGGCTTCCTTGCTGGTGTTTCCCCGCCTCTGGCAGCTCTTCTTCAGTCCTCCTAGGTATGTGTACACAGCAATGCAAGCCCAGGGTTAGCAGAAATCAAGATAGCAGACCCTGGGCTGTTAACCTAGGGCTTGAGTGTCTACACTCATGTGTAACCACAGGTTCGGAACTGTTGAACCCCGGGCTATGCTGCATTATGCAGGCCCAAATCCAACCACCCATACCCCAGACTTCCGAGCACCCTCCCAAAATGTGGCCTCTCTAGCCCTTTGTTCCTGGGCAGGGTGAGAAAATTTGACTGACCACCAAACTTGACTGTCCAGAGGACCAAAGTCAGCCTGTGGAATACTTTTGGCAGATTCCCAGAGCACGAATCCAGTGGGGCTGCATACGCTGCAAAGCAATAGGGATTGAACCCTCATTCCCAGTTTGACTCAGGCTCAGACCCTCCACCTCATGGGGTCCTGGGTTAGCATGATTTGTGTGTAGACAGGAGGGATAAGCCTGAGCCTGAGTTCAAACCCAGGGCCTACGTTGGAGTCTAGATCATATCCCCTAGAGGTCATCTGCCTGGGAGTCCCCTGCTTCAGGACCTGTCGCAAGAGCCAGCCTGTAGCTCTCCTCCCTCGACTGAGCTCTTTCTGCCTTTATATGAATCAGACACTCATCAAGCAATCATCTGATTCCTTAATCTGTTCTCAACAGGACCTCCTCCCAGAACGCAGCTGTCTGCCCGTTAGCCAGAAGGACCAGGTCCCCCCGTGTTTACAGTCCAGATCCTGCAAGCACTTTATCACATGTGTAACTTTTTACTCACATGAGTAAAACTGAACGTGTGTTTGAGTGGCTGCAGGATCAGGACCTAATTTATGAGTCAAGAATCTTAACTGCACTGCAGAACACGGCTTTGTTTTCAGACCCCAAGTTGAGAACGTGGCACTGGACATAAGTTTGTGTGTGTAAAAACTATTATTATTCTTTTCTGAGTCAACTCAACACTGCCCTCACTGCAAAAGAATCATCAGGATGTAATTCTCACAGTTACTTTTCTCATCAAAACTTCTGAGCTCTTTTAGCCTAGTATTTTTGTTAGTTTCCTTGTTCTTAAACCATGGTGATTTTAAAAATCAATACAAAATATATACATTGACTTATGGCCCAGTATGTCTTCCTCCACTGTGATTATGCAACAAGAGACTTGTCATAAGCATACTTGCCATTGACTTCAACGGGTGAAGGTCTCGCCTAATGTCTGAGACTTCATAGAAATCCTTTGCATGGAACTGAAAGTGTTATAAAATGCTCATAGGAATTGTGCCTCTTTAAGAGCGTTTGCAGTTATGAAATAGCTGATCTATCTAGGAGCGCACACGGACAAGTACATATATATGTCAAATTGTTGACTCAAGTATATGTTGAGGGATCACTGACACAAAGCATTGTTTACGTCAAGTTAACAGGAGCTTGCATAATTGCAAATAATACATTAAAAATGTGCCTGGTGATTAGTTATGGATGGTTTTGGACATGGATAGGTAGACATGGATCACGTGGAACGCACATTGTATTTGCTAAAACCAAAAAGACAAAAGCCACAATACTGAACTATATGAAAAACCATAAACTTAAATCAGCTAGGCTGGGTTACCGACTCTAGCTAGCTAGCTAGATGGATAGTTCTCTTTATGTAGGTAAATGTATAGCCTCGACTTTGGACCACCATCAGAAGTATGGGAACTGCTTAAAGCAATCACTTTATCAGTGGGTAAAGGGACATCAGACTCACCAATCAGCATCTGCTAAGTCTTTCTGCAAGCAGGCACAGTGGAGGTGAGTCCAGGCACATAACTTCTGCCTGAATTGCATGAAAAGTGGGGGTATGTAGTAATAGGTGAAGGATGAGCAAGCCCTGCTCAGCTCAGACCAGCTATGGGGTTAACTATGGTGGGTAATTTGTCAGATGCAGGATTGGGACTCCATTTAAGATACAGAGGCATAAGCTCCACTGGCATAAATTGGCATAGTTCCATCAAAGTCGATGTTGATTTATGCCAGCTGTGGATCTGGCCCCGTATCCTTATGAGACTTCTTTTAAAAGTAGCTTGTGCCTGTGTGCAGTGGTTAGAACTGTGCAAATCTTGGCCCTTTTGGTTCACATGGGATTTAGCAAAATTCAGTCTTGGGTTCATGTTAGGTTCAGACCCCCTGGGTTTCACTAAGAGTTTTATAAAAGATTGACACAGTTGTAGTGGTAGCTGACTTTTGTATATGGGCAATTGCTGAGAGCTGAGATTTGGCATTCTAAGTTCCAGCAATGAGCAATATTTTTTTTCCCCTAGGGGCTGGGTAAAGAAAGAGATCTAAACTTCTAGGAAAAAAAGCTGTCTCATAAAAATGTGACACACACTTAATAGTAATGGTGAGAGCAGGTATAACTGTAAGATCCTCTCTACAGTGTAGCTCCAGGTTGAATTTCACCCTCTCTTTAATATTGATTATTAAAATTATTATGTATATTTTACAGAAAAGATTCCAAGCAATCACAACACAAGCGGAAACAAAGTCCCTGTTGAAGGATCGTACAGTCTGAGGGTATGGCTACACTAGAAAATTAGGGTGAATTTATAGAAGTCGGATGTTTAGAAATTGTTTTTATACAGTCGATTGTTTGTGTCCCCGCACAAAATGCTCTAAGTGCGTTAAGTCGGCGGACTGCGTCCACAGTACTGAGGCTAGCATAGACTTCCAGAGCATTGCAGTGTGGGTAGCTATCCCACAGTTCCCGCAGTCTCCGCTGTCCATTGGAATTTTGGGTTTAGATCCCAATGCCTGATGCAGCAAAAACAGTGTCGTGAGTGGTTCTGGGTACATGTCTCCAGGCCCCCCTCTCCCTCCCTCCCTCCCTCAGTGAAAGGAATGGCAGACAATCATTTCACGCCTTTTTTTCTGGGTTACCTGTGCAGATGCCATACCACAGCAAGCATGGAGCCTGCTCAGTTGATCATCACTGTAAGTCTCCTGGGTGCTGGCAGACATGGGACTGCATGGCTACACAGCAGCAGCTCATTGCCTTTTGGCAGCAGACAATGCATTATGATTGGTAGCCATTGTCATCGTACTCCTGGGTGCTCTTTTAGCCGACCTCTGTGAGGTCGGTCAGGGACGCCTGGGCAGACATGGGAGTGACTCAGCCAGGTCATTCCCATGTTCTGCCAAGCACCCAGGAGATGACAATGGCTAGCAATCATACTGCAGTCTTCTGGCAAGCAGATGATTTTGGCTAGCAATCGTAATGCAGCATCTTCTGCCAAGCACCCAGGAGATGGCAATGGCCAGCAGTCGTACTGCACCGTCTGCTGCCAGCCTAAGATGTAAAAGATAGATGGAATGGATCAAAACAAGAAATTGACCCAGCAATTTGCACATCATGCTGGTGAGCTCTGCATGGTCACCCGTGCTGATCAGCTCGCCACGCTGTACAAACAGGAAATAATATTCAAAAGTTTGCGGGCCTTTTCCTGTCTACCTGGCCAGTGCATCCGAGTTGAGGGTGCTGTCCAGAGTGGTCACAATGGAGCACTCTGGGATAGCTCCCGGAGGCCAATACCGTTGAATTGCATCCACACTACCCCAAATTCGACCCAGCAAGGCCGATTTCAGCATTAATCCCCTCGTTGGAGGTGGAGTAAAGAAATCAATTTAAAGAGCCCTTTAAGTCGAAAAAAAGGGCTTCGTTGTGTGGGCGGATCCAGGCTTAAATCTAGGTAACACTGCTAAATTCGACCTAAAATTGTAGTGTAGACCAGGCCTGAGACTTGAGCCAGCAAAATGCATAAGCATATGCTTAACTTTAAGCACGTGGATGGTCCCATGTGACTTAAGCATGTGTTTAATTGGTTTTTGGATCAGGGCCTACCTCAAAGTGGATAAAGGAAAAATGAAAGAGTTAAGGGCTCACTAACTGGTGTCAGTTACTGGTAACCCTAAGTGTAGGGACCCACACTAGCTGCAAAAGACCTGTACCAAAGCCTAGTACTAATAGGAGTGTGTTCACAACATTTCAACATTAAAAAACTGCTATTTTGTTTCGTTTTAAAGATTCTGCTGCAGGGTTGCTACCCAAATATTGCATCGCTGTGCTAGTGCATAAGAACCAGAGAGCAAAACAGACTGGACACAAAAGTAGAGAGAGGCCTGAAATACACAGGTGATGTCCATATCAGGATTTTGAAACCCTCACCTCTCGATAAACAAAACCAAAAGGATGGTCCACTGGTGAGTGCACTGACCTCAAACTGGGGAGACATGGAGTTCAAGTCCTTGCTCTACCATAGACTTCCTGTGACCTTGGGCAAATCAGTTAGCCTTTCTGGCCTCTGTTCCTCTCTGGGAATAACAGTGCTTCTCTGTCTCCTGGGGGTGTTGTGAAGCACTCAGATACTGTGGTAACAGGAGTCACGTTAAGTAACTTAGGTTGTTCTGATCCGTATTTTTCATTTCAACTTAGAAATAAAGCACGAGTCAGATCTGCATCTGGATTCGATAACACCCTTATCCTAAAGTTCATCTGTAAGGTTTTCAGTCAGGCCTATCTCTGCACAAAAGCAATGCTGACCAGTTGGCAGAAGCTGGTGCAAAAAGCTAACTGCATCAACGGTGAAAAGTAATTCAAACATTTAAAACTATTTCAGTTTAATAATCTGAGGGGCCGTCAGCAACACCCACCTGTTGGATGAAATTAAGGCTCCAATGAGCAAAGCAGTTAAGCATATGCTTAAATCACTGAGATTTAAACAGGTGCCTAAAGTTAAGTGTTTTGCTGAATCTCCTTCACGCTTTAACTTTTGGGGTGTATTGAATCCGCCATCCCTCTTAACAGTTCTGGTGGAATATCTTATAACGATGTGATACATCTTTGCTGTGTGGGTGTATAAACTGAGTGGTTCAAAGAACCAGATGTGGGCATATCTGGTATTCAATGAGCGCATTTTAGAATATGATGTTGGGTTTATAAAATGGTTGTTTCACTTTAAAAAAAGAAATAGTTACTTTTTAGGGGAAAAATCACAGTTTGGCATATAGATAATAGTCCCTTGTATACTGCATGCTTTCACAAGAGTCTAAAGTCAGAGTAACATTTTCCAAAGTGCCTAAGTTCCATTTTCAGAAGTGACTTAGATACCCAGGAGCCAAAATTCCAAGAGATGTAGGGTCCTAAGTGCTTAAACCACTTTTGAAAATGGGACTTTGGCTCTTATTCACTTAGGCACTTTTAGAAATTTTACTCCAAATCTTAACCAAAGATAATACCATTCACCTTTATAACATCCTGATAGGCTCAGTACTGGTCAGTGCCCCATCTGTCTCTGTCTGTCTCTCTCTTCTAATGGACTGACAAGATCTCTAACTATCAGTCCCCTTCCCACTTATGGAAAAGTCCTACAGAGTTTAACAGAAAATGCTAACCTTTCTGTGAGCTATTTTAAAAATCACCCAAATAACTTTAATAAGGAATTATAGCTCTGGTTTGGAATCCTGTAGTATGTTTTTGTTTGTTTGTTTGAAAAAGGAGGATCTCCTTCTCTATTAAGCTCTAACTTTTAACAGCACTCTCCATAGAAACCAGGGGTTTCATCCCCATTAGTTTCTACCGGCCTTTTTCTTTTTCTTTTTCTTTTTTTTTTCCTGTTTATATTTACAAAAAAAGCCTTATTCAAAAGGGGGTTTTTGAACTCCTTTAAAGCCAGATCACGTTTGGAGGGTTACAAGGAAGGGGATGATGGAAAGATAAGGATGTACAACTCCAGTGATGCCGTGTGTTTGTTTTTCACGCGGATAGCGCTTTCTGAAGAGCCCTCAGCACCCCCTTCGCGCACACACACGCTCTCCAGGGCGGGGCTCGCCTCCTGCCTAGAGACACAATCGCTCCGTGCAGCCAGCAGAGGGCTCGCTCCTCCCGGCTAATTAGCAAGCAGGAGCCAGGCGACCCAGCTCCAGCACTTAGGCAGAGGTGTCTGCAGAGCCCCTGTCGGGCTGGAAGCCAGCACGAGTGAGCGCTTCATAGGAATTACATCACAGGCCCATGTGTGGAGCTGGGCAAATAACCCCCCAGCAGCCAGGTAGCTGGGGGGCGGCGGGGAGGGCAGAGAGAGAAGCACCGTGCACGCGAAGGGACTCCCGGAGAGCTGCAGCGCTCTGGCCCGGAGGGCGAGCTATAAAGGCACCGTTCACACTCCCACCCCGTCCCTCCTCCGCTCACCACCCTGCAGCCCCCAGTCCTAGGGGGAGGCCTCCATAAAAGACCCCTGGCTTGTGCCTGGAGTCGCTGCTTTTCCTGTGTAGCCGCGGGGAGGGGAGAGGGCGCGAGCTCCATCCCCACCTCCGAGAGGAGCATCTCCCAAGGCGCCGCGGGACGCATGTGAGCGGCAGCTTGGGGAGGCAGAGGCAGCGGTGGCCCGTGCTCGCAGCAACTGGTGGGGTGTAGCGGGGGGGGGGAGCCAAGCTCGTCTGGACTTTTGCGGGGGGGGGGGGTTGTGCGTGTGTGTGTTTTTAAGGGGGGTGGGGTGGGTTAGGCGAGAGAGTCGGTGGTTTCCATGGTGATGGAGCTGAAAGTGCAGGAAATTTAAAGGCTTTGGATCCTTGCAAAGCAGACAAACTGGTGCCAACGTGCGTGGCGGGTGCTGCTGAGGAGGAGCAGGCTGCTTTGCAAGCTGCAGCGAGGAGCCTGCGGAAAGGAACTGGGGGACGAATTTGCACTCACACCAACCCCCCAAGCCGTCTCCCGCCCGCACGCTCTGGGAAAGGGGGAGCAGCAGCGGAAAGGAGCATTTGCCACCCGAAAAACGGCTCGCTCTCTCCCTGGGAAGGAAAAGCAGCAGGAGGATTTCGCCAAGGCTCCTCCAGGAGAAGAATCCGCTGGAGAGAGGAGTTGCCGAGGGAGGGGGCTGTGCTCCTGGCTTCTTGGGGTGCAGCCTTTGGCGGCGGCCGGGGCGGATTCCCCCGAAAGACAAACTGCTTGGATAAAGCCCGTACGAGTTGTTGTTTTTTCTGATGCATTTGCTTGCACCTTCTTCCTCTGCTGTCTGGTGAACCCAACCCCCTCCCCCTCCCGCCCTCCCCGAGCTCCCCGAGGATGGATCATTCCCAGTGCCTTGTGACTATTTACGCCTTGGTGGTTCTGCTGGGTCTCCGGATAGAGGAAGGCGCTGGCCAGCATTATCTCCACATCCGCCCGGCGCCCAGCGACAACTTGCCCTTGGTGGATCTAATCGAGCACCCGGACCCTATCTTTGACCCCAAGGAGAAGGATCTTAATGAGACCTTGCTGCGAAGCCTCATGGGCGGCCACTTCGACCCTAACTTTATGGCTGTCTCCTTGCCCGAGGACCGGCTAGGGGTGGACGACCTGGGCGAGCTGGACTTGCTGCTCAGGCAGAGACCCTCGGGGGCGATGCCCAGCGACATCAAAGGGCTGGAGTTTTACGAGGGGCTGCAGCCGGGCAAAAAGCACAGGCTGAGCAAAAAGTTGCGCAGGAAGCTGCAGATGTGGCTGTGGTCCCAGACCTTCTGCCCAGTGCTCTACACGTGGACCGACCTTGGCAGCCGCTTTTGGCCCCGCTATGTCAAAGTAGGCAGCTGCTACAGTAAAAGGTCTTGTTCGGTCCCAGAAGGCATGGTTTGCAAGCCTGCCAAGTCGGTGCATTTAACGATCCTGAGGTGGCGATGCCAGCGCCGGGGGGGGCAGAGGTGCACATGGATACCCATTCAGTACCCCATCATTTCGGAGTGCAAATGCTCCTGCTAGGACTTGCACTTAACCCCTCCCGCCCCCCGAAACCGGATTCCCCTGGTGAACTTTGCTGCCCATCCATCCATTTAAAAAAAAAGACAATTGCTTTCTGGTTAACGTTGTAATGCACTGTAACGTGTAGGAGAATGTATATGTGTGTGTATATATGGCACCGTTTTAATTTACTATTAAAAGGTCAGTATTATACGTGAAATAATCCGCGTCTACTGTATTTTTAAGACTATTATTCTGGTCGTTGCTAATGTATCTTTTTATTTCTTGTATTTATATGCCGGACACACAGAGATCGCTTCGCTTTGGCGAAGCGCGGTTTTTTGTTGTGTTGTTGTTTTTTTTAAAAAAATAAAAGGATTTAAAAACCAAACCAAACTTTTGCTGAGAAGACGTTTTAAAGCTATTTTCCATTCTTCGGAAAGTGTGTGTGTGTTTAATGGACTTCAGAGTTTAAACATGAGTAAACGCCTAGAGCACAAGGTTGTTGTAAATAGAGAGAACACATTTGAATGACCTAATCCTATGTCAATGAAGAGTATCTGCTATTTATTCTTTATATCCCTGTAGTAAACGTGCAGCGCAGAATTAGTCAACCACTAAAACACGAGCCGGGTGGATTTTGTCTGGTTTTTGGTTTGGACGCAGAATCCAGGCTGGTTTGCCTCTCTATTGGTCTGGCTGGTTTCTGGAGTGTGTATTCCGAGCAGGACGGTCCTTTATGGGAAGGGGAGGGGTCCAGGGCCCTGCTCCTCACTGGGTGTGTTACAAGAGACGCTGGGGGGTCTAACTTTGCCTGTGTGTTGGGGTCCCTGGATCGCCAGACTCTGTGCCAGCGCCCCTTGTTCATACACCTTATCCTCTCTCCCCATAGCCTCTAGCCCACACCCCGAAGGCTGCTCCCTGCACAAGGGCAAACTCTCCATGGCAGACTTTTTTTTTTTTTTTTTAAACCGCTTGACATTTCATTTACAACGGGCCACGTGTCTTTCACACCTGCCATTGTGGTGGGACGCGGCTGAAACCGGAGCCGGGGGCTTTGGGGTTTGGAAAGCAGCAGACACGTTGTTTGCCTGCTCCTTTTTCTGAACGGGAAACGATCCCACCTATCAACCGTATTAACCCTTTGGGTTCTTGACCCTCCCCCCCGCGGCTTCCTCCTGGTGACTTTGCAGGTGACCATTTCCAACAGCTGGGGATCGGAAGACCCCTTCCCCTCCCCTTGCCGTGGCATGGCCATTGCTTGGAAATTGACTTCACTTGTGGCTGACTTTTGAAAAGGTTAAATCTGGGCAGCAAAAGGCGTGTATTGTCCCTCACTCTATCTTTCCTACTGCAGAAGAATTGCTGGGCTATGAATGAGGGCTTATATTATCACAGAGCGCTGAAGGAAACGCCAGTCGTGATGCTAGCGTACAGGGGGTGGGGATACCTTTGTTTTTATATTTCTATGGGGATCCCACTGAAAAGAGGTTTGGTCCTTCGGTTGTATTCTCTCTCTCAGGCGCTACCTCCCAGGTATCGTGACATTAACATGCTTTACTCATTTCCCATGGGGCGCCTTGGATTGTAACTTGATCCCCCCAGACGTGTTTTATTTTAATGGTGATGAAAACGCACGTGTTGGAAAGTTTTCACATCAGTACCGCACATTGCCTCGTCTCCCCCCCCCCCCCGGACGTTTTATAACGCTTCTTGCTTCCGAAGTGAGCTGCCTGTCTCTCTTCCAGCCTCTGCGCTTCTGTTTGCGGTAGTGACTCGTCCATTACCGATGAAAATTTGCCATCTTCAGTCGCGTCTAAAGCAGGAAAGACGCGCTGTGGTACTTGAGCCGAGATACGTTCCTCCTTGCTCAATAAACTTCCTTGGTGGCTCTATGGGGCTCCCTCTGCGCAACTGTTTGCCTTGTACGTGCTGGAAGACCCATCTCATAGATACCAACTGCAAAAACAAACCTCCCGCCTGCTCCTCTGACAGTGCAGAAAACGTTTTCCTTCTTTATCTCCCCCCGTTTTCGTTAAGTCTCAGGGAATCCACGCGAATTATTTCAAATTCTTCCAGCCCTGATTTCTGGAATTTTGTAGCTTTGCCATCTTCCAGTGCATATTAGCTGTTGTTCGGTGCGTTTCGCTATCAGCCTCTTTGCTGCTTCTTTCAATCGTGTTGGTTTTTAAAAAAAAAAAAATCAGATCTTAGGACATTTGGGGGGTATTCATTAACTTAGGGAGGAGGAACAGGAGCATTATTACTCAAATAGAAGGCACCCTGCCCCCAAGAGTATCTAAGGGTTCATTGTAAAAGGATTAAAAGTTAAAGACCTTCATCTTATGATTCTTTCATTTAATCTTCGTGGCGCCTGAAAGACATGCTGGATGGATGATCACATTTAAAATATTCCTAATGCCGGCTACCTTAGGACTCCAGGCAGGGCAAACAAATGTAATTTATTTCTAGAAGAAAGGGGATATTGAGATGTTTATGTTTCTGAACCACCATTGCCATGTATGTTTGTTAGGTTCTGACAAATACCCAAATAACATTAAAATCAGCCGTTCGTCACACATGGATTTATGCAAAACTTGTTGTGCCTGGGGCCAATATTTTTTTAGACAGAGTTTCACTTGCAAAAAAAATTACTTAAAAAGCCAAAAGGTAGGTATTTCATAACTGGTAAACAGGAGAATTCTGTGAACAGAAACTATTTCATGCTGGGATGGCAGCCAGGGACTCGGGAATGTCAACAAAAGTTCCCCGAAGGTTGAAAATGTCACTGGAGTACAATGCAAGGTCCTTTCCCCCCCATTAGCAAACCTTCCCGAAGGAATATTTCCATTTCCATTCATTACTTTAGTCACCAAGTAATGCACGTGTCTCTAACTGGAGCAATTGCTGCACAGAGACACATCATCTCTAGACACTGCATCTGAGCTGACTGCTTGGTTAAAGGTTAAAATGGTGAGGGGATGTGTGTGTGTCTGTCTGTATTTACATGTCTGAATGTTATTTTTAACCTGACAGTATCCCTTTAATCAGAAATCAGTTATAGCTTTGTTAATAATCCCTTTGGTTAAAGAATATTAAATGTGAACAAAAAAATCGGATGCTTTTGCCACCTATTTTTACTTCTGTCAGCAGGCAGAGGGGGAATAGGCTGGTCAGTTTCATTCTGGATTCAGGTCAGTTTCACTTTCTGGCTCTCCTGCCCTGCTGTTGCAATACTTGTTTTATAGGTACTTCAGGACAAATAAACAACTTTCTGATTAATGCTGTTATGCAAATATTTTCTTGATATTCAATTTTACAAGATTTTGTAATCAAAATTGAAATCAATTCATTTGTATGGCATCCTTCATATGTGGTACCACAAGAGAGACTTCACAGAGACTATTATAAGCAGAAAAAGGAAATAAATAGAAAAGGAGAAGGTAGCAAATGAAATTTAAGTTATGACTCACTTTTCTATCTCTCACATTATTACTAGCTTAAAGTACAATAGACTATTAAATATCAAGAGATTTGATTTCAATTTCCAGCTCTGTCACAGTCTTTCAGTGTGGCACTGAGTCAAGTGGCTTAACCTCTCTGTGCCTCAATTCCTCATCTGTAAAATGGGGATAATGGGGAATACTTTCTTTCTCTCACACTTTGTCTGTCTAGAATTTACTAACTCTCCTGGTCAAGGACTCTCTCACACTATATGCTTGTATAGTGTCTAGCACCTGAGGGCCTGATTTTGTTTGGGACCTCTAGGTGCTACTGAATTGCACACGGAGTCCATCACTTTTGCCACTGCAGGATTGTTTCTTGCATTGTGTTTGCTAAGGCTTTGTTGTCATACCTGTCAGAATCAATATGCAGTTTTTGAAGGAAGGTGCATTGTAGTTTGCACCATTTTAAAAAATAAGAATTAAACAAATACTGTGTGGGTGAAAATAAAACCCAGAGGAAATTTCCCCTAAGATTTGGGATACGAAAACTCAAAATTAGATGATTCTAAAAAAACACTAGCTCTATGTAGAAAAACAAACTAGGGAAAGCACAGAGCACAAAGTGTTAATATAAGGTGTCCTCATACCTGAATTTAAATAAGCCTGGAAACCTTTGTTCGTTATCCTCTAGTTCACACTGCCATCCTAGTTAAGAGCTGTGGATCTCCTGCTTCAGGATGCGTTTGCAAGCAGCAAGTATGAGTGAGGATGGAAAATCAGGTGAATAATCCTACATAGAAATAAGGGTAATGGCCTTTTTAAAGGTATTGGGTGAGGGTTTTCCTCTTTGTAGTTTTTTATAGAGAAATATCCTTAATTGAGTAACATCAACAGCTATTAATAAAATCCCAGCAGTTCATGTTACTTGGGTTGTGTTTTATAAATATAATCTGGGTTGTGCCTTGGATGTTTTTAAAAAGAAGATATTCCAGCTCAGAGACTTGCCAGGACTTTTCACTGAAAGTTGAAACAAAAATTATGACATCATCATAAAATGTAACATCATAGCTTTCAAGCTAAGCCAAACCAAAGGTATGTTGGCAGGGGAATGCTGCCACCTGGTAGATTCATGCTAGGAATAGATACGATAAACTCATTCACTAGGGAGGAGAATGGCCACACACTTCCTGGAATACCCGCAAGGATCCTGTAGTCTTTATATGCATGTAAGCCCATTGGGAGTTTTGTTAGTACACACAACTGCTGCAGAATTTGTGTCAATGCTCTCTTTAAGGGAGCGGCTACAGTGAATTTGAAGAGACCCTTTCATTCTCTGCTTCATTCAGAGACCAGACAAGAAGCTTCAGTAGTTACAGAGAAGGTAATAAATATGTGTACTTGAAAACAAAGGTTGGGATGGTTGAGAGCAATTGACTTGGATATTAAGGGCCTGGAAACCGTGGAGGAGGTGGCACAGGATCTGCAGCTTGCAGACTCCTCTCCCATGGAGTTTTTGCACCTCATCTTGCTGTTAGGGATCCTGGTTTCTGTGCTGAAGTGTGGGGAAAGCGACAGCTCGACGTGGCAGGCTTTCCTGGAGCCTAGACGGTTACTGGGACAGAAATCCACTTGGGTCATCCTAGTATTACTGCCCACTGTGTGGCACTTTGCTTTGCTGGAATGGGATGGGGGTCAGTAGCAAATGACTACAGGGGTCTGCTGAGAACAACACAACAGAATTCACTCAGGAGCCATGCTGCTTGGGGAGAAACCAGGTAACAGTGCAGAGGACCTAGCCCCTCAGGTGGATGCTTCAGGTTCTGTAGCGTTGGGAACCAACATCCCCTTACATCTTGGGCTCTGCAGGGGTTCTTTGTTCCACTTTCTGCCTTCTCCATGAAGCAGCAGCACCAACAGAATTTTTAAAATAGGTTTTCCCTCTCTGTCCTTCCATGAAAGGGGTATGGCAGGACTACAGACACAAGGACCATTACACGAACCAGAACAGGTCTTCTAATGCACAACATTAAAACCCATAGATCATGGGGAAGGACTTAGTCATTTGGGGGATTGACATGGTGTAAAGAGCTGGCTCCAATCTAGAAAAGAGAGTAACTGAAAGCCACAGTCATCTGAGGCCTGCTTTGGGGAAATGCTGGTCTCTGTATAGGTCCTCACAGGCATCTGTATCACAAGCCAATGCATAAGTGACACCCTCTTTGGCCGTTTTAGCAGAAAGGCCAAGGATAAAAGGATGATGAAGAGGAATTAGCGTTGGGCTTGTCTACAAGGGGAGTTGTCGGTGCACACTAGCTAGTGCACACTGTATACTCCATCCTATGTCCCCGTGTGGACTCCCTTATTGTGCAGTGTGTGTGCCTTCAGGTGCATCGTTTAATCCATAGTGGAAGTGTACTAAGCTAACCTGCCTGAGGGCACTCTTCATGCACAGTAAGAGTGTCCATGTGGGGGTTAGTGTGCTTTAAATTCACACCGTGGCATACTGCACACTAACTAACCCATGGATAGAAGCCTGTGGTTAACATTTGAAAGTTATACCTTGTATAAATATGTTGTTTTGGGGGATATTGATGTAGCAGTATAGTTATACCAGTGTAACCTCTAGTGTGGACACAGTTATAACAGTACAAAGGTTCCTCATGTTGCCCCATATAGGAATAGCTATTCCAAGCTCCAGAGGACTATCAAGCACCTCCATACTACTATACCTGAATCCACACACGGGGTGGTGTACTCCTTTAACTATGCCAGTGTTGTTAAAGCAGCACAGCCTCTAGTGCTGATTAGAGGTTAGATCAGAGGTTGCCCCTTGAGGGGCTCCAGCCCTGCATCCATCTGTGCAGGGAACTTCAGTGGGTGTTCCAAATGGCAAGCACGTGCCTGAATGGGTTGGGCCCTGTTGTGTTCATGGCATGTACACAGAGAGAGATTAAAAAGAAGAAAATACTCTTTCTGGAAGAGTATAAAACTACTTTATAGCGTAGAATTCAGAATGATAACCCGCAAGAACCCCAACCAAGGGAAAGAGAAAGCAGGCTGCTTCCTAAAATAGAGAGGCACAACTCAGCCTAACTTATTCTAGACCAGGGATTCTCAAACTGTGGGTCGTGACCCTCAGGAGGTCGCAAGTTTTATTACATGGAGGGTTGCCAGCTGTCAGCCTCCACCCCAAACTCTGCTTTGCATCCAGTATTTATAATGGTGTTAAATATATAAAAAAAAGTGTTTTTAATTTATAAGGGGTGGGGGTCACACTCAGAGGCTTGCTATTTGAAAGGGGTCACCAGTACCAAAGTTTGAAAGCCACTGCTCTAGGCTGCCTGCAAACTGGCTCTGAGCACAGACTTTCCTACAGAGCCCCTGGCCTGCAAGCAGGACCAGGAAAACCTGTGAACATTTAAAGTAATCACAATTTTAACCCAGGTTTCAATACACCACAGGCCCCTAGTCAGAAAAAACTTGCCCTGCCTCCACCTCTGTTGTAGCTTCACGTAATAGTGAACAGTTTACGGCTATGTCCACACTTCAATCAGAGGTGTAATTCACAGTTCATGTAGACATACCCACTCTAGCTTTAATCTAGCTCACTCACTAAATATAAGAGTCAGGCTGTGGCAGCACGGGAATGCCCACTCAGCCCCTCTGGGTACATACTAACATTGCTAGTCTGTGCTGAAGCTGCATCCTCACTGCTATATTTAGTGAGCAAGCTAAACTAATGCTACCCCGGGTTTGTCTATACCAGTCATAAGTTACATCTTCAGTTGGAATGGAGATGTAGCCTATGTGGTAAACCAACACTTTTTTTTTTCCAGCAGTACATCATATGAATTAATTTGTAAAGAAAGCAAAACATTTTATAGACTAAAAAGAACATCGAAGAATCAGTTGTATATTTCTGAAAAGGTCAATGTAGACATCACATGGCTGTCTGCAATGGGACCCAATATAAGATTAACTGTGACCGAAAGACACAGAAATTAATTTCCCCCTATTTCTTTTCAGTTTGTTTTCTTTGTGCTCTTGGCAGCACGTTGTGTCTAGTCAGTTTCATATGTTTCCTCTGCATAGTCAGCTGTCCCCATTGTTTCTGTGGTTCTTTCACGCAGCAACAGGACAGAGAGAAACATTTAAATGCCATGGTAAAACCATAAGAACTGACAAGGGGACTTTTAACTCTTGTTCCAAAATCGACTGGATTTCAAGCTGCTAGTGTCCCCTTTGAATGAGAGAGTGTCCATTGATACAGGTCACATCCTGCAAGTCTTGCTTATGTGAATAATACTTGCTCACTAGAGTTAGGTCATTGACATGAACAGCTCATGTGAGTAAGACTCAACTGATTGAGGTCTGTAAGATGAAGCCCTACATTCAAACCATAAGAAATTACTTTCATGCCCTTCAGAGCTCTTAGGCCTGAATCCTGCAAACTTGGCATGAGCATCTCCAGGTTGCTGCACAGAGCCCCATTGGCTTTGGCAGGGCTGGAAGGAGTCCATCTATCTGGAGCAGCCTGCAGGATCACGACTTTCTGTCATGCACCCACAAATCAGAGCAGTTTCATAATTAGTATTCAAGTGCGGAAAAGTAACAAACCAAAAACTAGAAACACAAAAAGAGGGTGTTGATGCTCGACATCAGCCCAGGTTTCCTGTGAGCTTGATGTTGAAAGGCACTGAGCAGGGCTGGCACAACCCATTAGGCGACCTAGGCAGTCGCCTAGGGCGCTAACATTTGGGGGGCGGTGACCTTCCGCCGCCTCTGTCAGGGGCGGTATTTCAGGGGCAGGACCTTCTGCCACCTAGGGCAGCAAAAAAGCTGACAGCGCTCCTGGCACTGAGCAGTTTGGCCTGATCCAGCCAATCATTTAAATCACATCCGCAGCTTAAAGCATGTGCGTAGTCCCATTGAAGCTAATCACTTTAAGCACATGAGCAGTGCTTTGGATCAGGCCAGTGCTCAGCATCTTACAGGATCTTTCCAGAGGGAAGCAAAAGCAGCTTGGGTGCTCAGAAGAGGCTGTTTTACCTACGCCGGAACAGCTGAGTGTTGTAGTTTATATAAAACTATATGACATGTATGTGTGGCATGTGGCAGTAAATGAAACACTTACTTCAGAACTTATTGAAGTTCTTTCAGCAAAAAAATGACTGTGAGGTTGGCTTTTATGCTTTGTTTCAAATGAAGCAGCAATCCTAATTTGCTACTCCAGACTCTGCCATGGTATCTCGCTCATACCTTGTGGGAAATTAGATATAGAGATTTGAGAGAGATCATTTCCATTTTCCATCTACGGTACCAAAAAAATAGCGTCAGTCTAATGAAGTGTCATGGAGTCAAATGGTTAGACCGTAATCATTCACAATGTATTTAAAACAATCTAAATGAAAGTTTCAAGCAGCCAGACTTGGTTCCTCTTACCTTTTGAGTTTTTGAGAGATGCCAGTAGACTTTAAGGCCAACGTTTTCAAGCTGGGGTGCCTAAAATTAGTCATCTAACTCCATTTTCAAGTACCATGGGAGTTCAGAAGAGTGGCCTGAATTTCAGACACTGAGTGTTCACAGCTCCCAATAAAGGATCATGTTATCGGTGTGGGTGCTTAGCACCTCTAAAAATCAGTCCACTTCTATATTAGGGATTAAATATGTGAGTAGGCATCTAACTGTGGGAATCTAAATTTTAGAAAGTTTGGCTTAAGAGTCTAGGGTAGGATGGTCAGAACCTAAATAGGTGCCCACTTCCCATTGACAGCCAATGGGATTAGGAGTCTAACTCCCTTAGGTGCATTAGAAAATGCGCCCCCCCAATCCTGCCCTTACCTAAGTCATGAGATCAAGAGCAGACCTCATACTTCCTCTCGGGCCTCAGACTTTCTCACAGATGAAACCTAAATCAACATAATTAGAGTTTTACACCAGATCTTCAGGTAGTGCGAATGGCCATAACTCTGCTGACTTTTTTTCATAGATTCCAAGGTCAGATGGGACCATTGTGATCTAGTCTCTGACCTCCTCTGTAATACAGGCCATAGATCTTCCTGCCAAATAATTCCTAGAGCAAATTTTCCTAGAAAAATGTCCAATTTTGATTTAAGAATTGCCTGTGGTGGGAATGCATCATGGCTCTTGGTAAATTGTTCCAGTGGTTAATTACCCTCACCATTAAAAATGTATGCCTTATTTCCAGTCTGAAATTGTCTAACTTCAGCTTCCAGCCATTGGGTTATTTTATACCTTTGCCTGTTAGACTGAAGACCCCACTGTTAAATATTTGTTTGCCGGGTAGGTACTTATAAACTGTGATCAAGTGACCCCTTAACTTCTCTTTGTTAATAGATTTTGCTCTTTGAATCTGTCACTGTAAGGCATGGTTTCTAATCCTTTAATCATTCTCGTGGCTCTTCTCTGCATCTCTTTGGTTGATCAGTATCTTCCCTGAATTGTGGGACACACTTTTCTAGCAGCAGTTGCACCAGTGCCAAATGCAGAGAGATCCTCTCAGCTCCTACTCAAGATACTTCTGTTTATGCACCCAATTATCACATTAACCTTTTTCGCCACGGTGTCACACTTGGAGCTCTATTCAACTGATTATCAGTGGTGACTCCCCATTCTTTTTCAGAGTCCCTGTTTCTCAGGACAGCATATCTGACCTGTAAGTATGGCCTACGTTCCTTGTTTTCAGATGTATATGTTTACATGTAGCCAATTAAAAACCACGTTGTTTACTTGTGCCCTTCTTACCAAGTGACCCAGGTTGCTCTGTTTCAGTGACCAGTCGTCTTCATTATTTACCACTCTTCCAATTTTTGTGTCATCTGCAAACTTTATCAGTGATGATTTTGTTTTCTTCCAGGTCATTGATAAAAATGTTAAATAGAGTAGGAACAAGAACCAATCCCTGTGGGACCTCACTAGAAACACATCTGTTCAATAATGATTCCCTGTTTATTATTCCATTTTGAATCTATCAGCTAGCCAATTTTTAAACCATTTAATATGTGCCATGTTAATTTCATATGTCTAGTTTTTTAATCAAAATGGCATGCAATACCAAGTCAAATGCCTTATAGATGTCTAAATATATTACATCAATACTTAACTTTATCAATCAAACTTGTAATCTCATCAAAAAAGATATCAAGTTAGTTTGACAGGATCTATTTTCCATAAACGCATGTTGATTGGCATTCATTATATTACCCTTCTTTAATTCCTTCTTAATTGAATCCCATATCAGCTGGTCCATTATCTTTCCTGGGATCAATGTCAGACTGACAAGCCTATATTTACATTAACCCTATTTAAATATTGGCACAACATTAACTTTCCTCCAGATTTCTGAAACTTCCCCAGTGTTCCAAGACTTATTCAAAATCAACATTAACAGTACAGCGAGCTCCTCAACCAGCTCTTTTAAAACTCTTGGATTCAGAGTTATCTGGACATATTGATTTTAAAAATGTCTGACTTTAGTAGTTGCTGCTTAACATCCTCCTCAGATACTAGTGGAATGGAAATAGTGTTATCATTCATGACATGACTATATCATCTGTCCCTATCCTCCCACACACACACACAATACAGAACAGAAATATATATTGAACACTTTTTTCTTCATTATTATTGATATTTCCACCATTCCATCTAGTAATAGACCAATACCATTTTTAGGATTCTTTTTGTTTCTAATATACTTAACAAACTCCTCCTTATTGTCCTTAATGTTGCTGGCCATAGATTTCTCTTTGTGCCCCTTTGCTTCCCTTATCAATTTTCTATAATTCCTTACCTCTGACTTTAATTCATTAATGTCAAATTTTCCTTTCTTCCATTTGTTTTGTGTGTGTGTGTCTGTATATATGTGTGTGTGTGTGTGTGTGTATATATGTATATATATATATATATATATATATATATATATATTATCACACACATAAAATATGCTTTCACATCCTCTCTAAACCAGGTCAGTTTTTAAACCAATATGCCCATCTGTCTTAATTGTGGCCTTTTTGGACATCTAGTAAAGTGTTCTTAAACAATTCCCAATTATCATTCACATTTTTCTGATTAAAGTCCTCCTCTCAGAGGATACAGCTCAAGTCATGATTACTTGTACCTAAGCTATTATTAATTTTTAGTCCTGTGATCAGGTCCTCCTTATCTGCCAGAATGATGTCTAACATAGAATTCCCCCGTGTTGGGTACAACACTTCTTGACTTCAATAAAGCTTCAATAAACCAATTTATGCCAACTGTATTTCTGTACTTTTATCTCTTTCTGCAAGGGTTGTTAGTGATGGTACAAGAGTGAGAAGTTGTTACATTATTTGTATCTATTTTTGTTAATATATTTTTTTCTAGGGCTGGTTCAAATATTTTAATAGAAGTATTTTGAACAAAAATAGCAATTTAAGGCAGATAAAAAATTCTCTGAAAATATTTTTCTTGGTTGAAATTTTCCAGCTTTCTTTCAAAAACCAAAAATATAAAACTTTGGCTTGGACATTTCCTCTGGAAAACAGGCATTTTTTAACTGGCCCAGTTTTTCCCTATGAAACACAATAGGGTCTGACCCTACGTGACTCTCATGTGATGCTCCTGTTGTAATCATCAGATCTTCATCTGAGTTAAGACTTTGAGATTGGGCCTATTGCAGCCTCTACTGAAAAAGGTTTTGTGCCAGCTTTACAGTGTGAATGGGTAGAGTTCATGGGGAGACCAGAAATTTTTCATTAGGTAGTTCGACTACCCCATCCACTGACCATAAGCAGGTTTTGAACCCAGGATCTTCATTACCACAGACTACTTGTTAATCTAAATCAGTGGTCTCCAAAGTGGGGGGCACAAGAGGATCCTTGGGGGTGCACGGCAGGAGCGCTTTTTTATTTTTTTTTCACTTCAGCAAAAATGGTAGAGCCAGTGCGGCAGGGGGTGCGTGCTCAAAATTTTTTTACTGATGGGATACATGATCAAAAAAGTTTGGAGACCACTGATCTAAATGACTTCATTAGCTGGCAGCAGTAGCAGGCTCCTATCTTCTGGCTGCACCAACTGTTAGAAAGGGACATGATATACACTGTGCAAGTGTGTTATGCTAACCTCCCACTTTCCAGTTGGTGACAGATGTTAATATAACCTCAAACGATATGCTGCTAATTTGAAACGGGAACTGAAATAGGAACTGAAGAGAAATAGTCAAACAAAAGAGAGTCCCATTCAATTACTTCACGTGAAAGTGGACAATTAAATATTGACAAATTGTATAAGTGTTTGTATACAAATACAAGAAATCTAAATACTAAGATGTGTGAACTTGGGTATTAAATAAGGGGATTGATATAATAGGCATCACAGAAACTTGGTGGAACAATGATAATCAATGGGACAAATTAATAACAGGGTCATAGGCACCAACTTCCCCTCTGCCTGGTGGGTGCTCGATCCCTCCCAACCCCTGGCCCAACCCTGCTCCACCCTCACCCCACCCCCATTTCACCCCTTCCTCAAAGTCCCCACCCCCTTCCCCCAAGTCCCCGCCCCTGCCCAGCCTCTTCTCTGCCTCCTCCCCTGAGCACGCTGCATCCCCACTCCTCCCCCTCCCTCCCGGAAAGTCCTAAGTGCCGCCAAACAGCTGTTAGATCGCTGGGGGGGGGGAGTAGCAGGGAAACAGCATGTTCAGGAAGGGGAGGGGGGCAGGGATGGGGGGAGCTTGGCTGCCGGTGGGTGCAGAGCACCCCTTAATTTTCCCCTGTGGGTGCTCCAGCCTCAGAGCACCCTTGGAGTCGGTGCCCATGAACAGGGTACAAATTATATAGGAATGACAGAATAGGTCACCCTGATGGGGGAGTGGCACTACACGTGAAAGAAAGCATAGAGTCAAATACAGTAAAAATCTTAAATGAATCAAACAGTACCATAGAATCTCTATGGATAGAAGTTCCATGCTTGAATAATACGAGTATAACCGTAGGCATATACTACTAATTTCACAGTCACCATCACCATCCTGGTCAGGGGGTTAGTAGTAACCCCCTGACCAGGATGGTGATGGTGACTGTGAAATTCTCAAAGAGATTAAAGAGGCTATAAAAACTGAAAACTCTGTAATAATGGGGGATTTCAGCTATCCCTATATTGACTGGGAATATGTCACCTCAGGATGAGATGCAGCAATACAATTTCTAGACCCCAGTAATGATTGCTTCTTGGGGCAGCTTGTCCACAGCCCACAAGGGGAGAGGCAATTCTTGATTTAGTCCTAAGTGGTGCACAGGATCTGGTCCCAGAGGTGAATTTAGTGAGCCACTCAGTACTAGTGATCCTAATGTAATTAAATTTAACATCCTTGTAAGGGGGGAAATCTCAAAGAAACCCACCACAGTAGCATTTAACTTCAGAAAAGGGAACTTCAGCAAAAGGAGGAGGTTAGTCCAATGGAAATTAAAAAGAACAGTCACAAGAGCGAAATTCGTACAGACTGCATGCAAACTTTTAAAAAACATTATAATAGAGGCTCAAACTATATGTATATCCCAAATTCAATAAAACAAACAAACAGTAAGAGGACCAAAAAAATGCCACCCTGGCTAAACAACAGAGTAAAAGAGGTGGTTAGAGACCAAAAGACCTCTTTTAAAAATTGGAAGTCAAATCCCACTGAGGAAAATGGAAAGGAACGTAGACTCTGGCCAGTCAAGTGTAAAAGTATAATTAGGCAGGGGGAAAAAAAGATTTTGAAGAGCAACAAGCAAAAGACACAAAAACTAACAGCAAATTTTTTTAAGTACATTAGAAGCAGGAAGCCTGCCAAACATCAGTGGGGCACTGGACAATCGAAGTGCTAAAGGAACATCCAAAAGCGTGCTAGGCACCTTAACGTAAAGATACCAAAGAAAAGTTATCTGCCTCAAGACACTTACAATCTAATTTCACCCCTGGATCAGATGGGTATAAAGCAGTAGGAAGAGGTGGGCAGAGGAGACAGACAGGAGTTACAGCAATTAGATCAGGGGTAGGCAACCTATGCCGAACGTGGCACACGAGCTGATGTTCAGTGACACTCACACTGCCGGAGTTCTGGCCACTGGTCCGGGTGGCTCTGCATTTTATTTAATTTTAAATGAAGCCTCTTAAACATTTTTAAAACCTTATTTATTTTATATACAATAGTTTAGTTATATATTATAGACTTATAGAAAGAGACCTTCTAAAAACGTTAAATTGTATTCCTGGCACGCGAAACCTTAAATGAGAGTGAATAAATGAAGCTCGGCACAACACTTCTGAAAGGTTGTCGGTGCCTGAATTAGATTATGGGATCTTTCAGAAAAGAAAGGTGCACAGCACGGTGGGCCAGAAGGTTTTTTAATAGATAAACTGTTGATTCATTTCTTGCAGGTGCATTGTCCGTTTGCTTACCAAGCTCTGGAGACCTCCTGCTTCTCTGGAGTAGGAGTTCCTAAAGTTATTGCTCAGTGCCTAAGTGCAGATGTTGAGCCATACTAAAAGCTTGATTCTGCAGGGTGCTAAGCAACCCCTGAGAGGTGTTTAGTGTCCTGAGCCCCCATTGGAGTGAATGTTGCTCAGATACTATGGGTGATGGGAGTCAATATAAGAAGCTGGATGGATAGATAGATGCATAAACAGCCACAGTACTGGTTCCAAGGAAATGCATACAGTTGTGCCTTATGGACTATCTATGTTGTGTTAATTTGCCTTTGCAGATTCTGAATTGGAACCAACAACCTAAGATCAACTCAAGTAAGCATGAGTTCTTTACACAGGCTGAAATTGGCTAGGAGGCCACAGGGCTCTCCCTTGTGGTCTCCTGTGCCTTGAACTAACAGCTAGAACCAACATGAACGAATACAAATTGTCTTGGACTTTGTCTCTAAGACATGGCATCTAAGAATGTTGTTTCATGCTCTGAAATAAGGGGCCTGGTTCTCTGATCTGTACTTATGAGTCTTTCTTCACATACGTAGTCAATGGAACTACATGTGTAGGTGAGGACTTCCTGCATGTGCAAAAATTGAAGGGGCTTGGACCCAGTCCTGAGCTTTTGTGCCTGACATCCTTTGCCTCTCGATTTGCATCATTTATTTCTTGGTGCTGCCTCCACGCCCCCAGAAGAAGTGGGCATTTCTTCCTTTCAATGCATTTTAAATCTCTAAACAGACATCTTGGGTCTCCAATGCTCCCAATAACCTGACTTCTTGGGATCCTGAAATGTATACAAACTGAAGTTTTGATCCGGTGCCCACTGAAGTCAATCAAAACACTCTTGTTGACTTTAATACTCCCAGTACCCTCATTTGCACTGTTACTGCTTGAGTTTTGCTTCCCAATGGCATGTTTTCCAGACACGGCTTCACACCTCTGCCTGGGTGCACAAGTCTGATCTGAGCTGTGGTCAGACGTAATAAATGTGATGGTAACAGATGGGGAGGATTGCAGCCAGTCAAGAGAGCACATTTAAGTGAGGGTGTTGAGAGTAGAACTCGCAGGTGGGAATGGCCAAATGTCTGTCTGTACTGTGGTTAAGGGGACCTATCATTGCTAATTCTGCTGTGGGCTGCCTTAACTTAAAAAAGAAATACTTCCCTCACCACATAAGGAGACGTTTTGGCCTGGTGGAATTGACTGGGTGGTGCAACAGGAGGCGGGGTAGAGAGAGACATTCTAATTAAGTCTCTATCCCCTTTTGTTTGTATCTTTTTAGGAAGCCCCTGTGGAATAGACCAAAATAAGTTTCTACCCCTCGCTGAATAGGTTGTCAGGGTGCAGAACTATATTCTACAGACTTATGCCAGTGTAAGGGCCATGTAACATTTTTGTCTGAATGGAGCCCTATGTTCCCATAATTTATAGTAAGTAATCTTATTTGCAAAGCATGCCCTTACAGTTTTAAAAAACAAGTTAATTGACCTGCATAAAAATCAAACATGTCAAAGTTTTCCATCTCGACACAAGCAGCACATTGAGCAGCACATTGCTACAATAGCTATGATGCAGTCTGGGTTACCTATTGAGATATTTCATAAACCAAAATGGAATCTTAAAAAGTTTTGTCAGTTTCACATACCTTGGAGTTGCTGAATTTAGGCTGACTAATTATACAATGTTTTATTTTTTTCCCTTGTGTAAATAAACAAACTCGGTCTGAATTTTGGCAAGGGGCAGTAGAAGCTAATTAGAAGCTGTTCCCAATGTATTACAGTATTACAAACAAGATGCCTTTTCTTAGAAAGGTGGACACACTGTGTTTCGTTTAATGAGTGTGAAAATATGAGTTTCTTAATCACTAGCAACTTATAGTTGTAGGCATAAGTGAGCCCTTTCTCAGAAATGAAAAACATAGCATAGTTATTTTTACGAACAGATGACAGTTTTAAATTATTTATGTCTGAAAGAACTAGAAATGCCTGAATTATCTGACTCAGAAATGTTGAGGGGGGAATTGGGGAGAGGGAATAATGTCCTGTCTCACAGACTTGAGCAATTACTGAAGCCGACTAGCGTATGTCACTTGGGTTGTGCTTGCAATGTGATCTAGCATGTTGCATCACTTCTGATATGTTTTATTCACACCGTTGCAATACTTTGGCACGTGATAGAAAATGGACCCAAAGCTACAAATACTGTGAGATCATGTGGTCACACTTACTTACTTAGGGCTAGATTGTGCTTTCCGTACAAAGAGGAGAGTATGAGGTAGTCCACAAGTGCACCATCACAGGGGTAGCCCCGGCAAGGCATTGTGACTCAGTTGCAATTATTCCCAGGGTTCCCTCTTGGCTGAAAAGTGGGAGCAGAGACTACAGCAACAATTTAACTTTGAAGTATGAAACTTACATCTCCCCATGGATCCAGACAGCTCAGCTCTGCAAGTCAAAAATAATCTAGAAGCAGTAAAGAGAAAGAAGCAAATAAGACATTTGATGGAAATTGTGGACAAATAGCCTTCAGTGTATATCCTTTATCTATTTTTCTCTAGTCTGTCTAGGAACGTGGTGATTGGTTGATTTTTAACTTGATGAAACAGGCCCCAAATCAGATGGCATAACATTACCTGCAGATGGCATAACATTACCTCAGCTAGTGTCAGTCGGTACAATTCCATCGACTGCAGTGAAGCAATGCCAGTTTACACTGACTGTGAGCCTGGCGCAGGGACTGATTCTGCTACTCCTACTCCCAGTCAATGGGGCTACTGCAGGCTTAAGGTATTTCTCAACAGCAGTAAAGGTGCAAGAATCTGGTCCATCATCATTTTTAGTCCTTCTCATAAAATTACAATGCTTGGAAGAAAGTGGTCATATTATTTAAGGGTAGCAAGAATAAGTGTTAGTCTCAGAGTAGAGGGGCAGACTAGATGATTATTTGAGGGGATGGGATACTCGATAATTACCCTATTCTATTCATTCTTTCTGAAGTACCTGGCACTGACCACTGTCGGAAGACAGGATACTGTGCTAGATGGACCATTAGTCTAACTCAGTATGACCATTCTTACGTTATGTTCTTACAAGGTCCTTTCCAGCCCTACTTTTCTATGATTCTGTGATTCTAACCCCTCAGTTGCTGGCCAGGGTAACTGAGTCAGCCCAGGTTGAGAAATGATCTGCTGGTGTAGGCCAGCAACAAACCATCTCTTCATCAGAGTAAGAAGGAAACAATTATACTTGGAAAGATAAAGCTGAGTAACGGCGCCTCCCTCAGGTATTCCTGGAACAGTGCAGCTGTGGGCATGGTGAAGAGTTTGATGAAAAAGTATCACTTTTTCATTTTTCTCAAGATTTTTGAAGGAAAGTTTTGACTTTTCCTCAAAAGAAGATGACTTTTGTTTTCATAAAAAAAACAAAACATTTTCAGATAAAAGCTGAAAAAAATTAGACAAATGAGGAAAATAATTTTGTGGGGACAAACACATTTTTTGTGGAAAATTTTTCCGTTTTAAACCAAATATTTTCCATTTTTGGCTTCCCAGCAGAGAAACTTGATTTATTTTGCTTTTCATTTCATTTTTGTCAAAAAACTTTCTTTGAATTTGTTCCAGTTTTTGTTGAAAAATCCCCAAAGCAAAAAGTGGTTGGTTCTCAGCTTCCGAAAACTGAAAGGAAAAAAAAAAAACAGTTTAAAACAGGGGGAGCGGGGAATAAGCTTTCAGCTGCTGAAATCAGAAAAGTTGTCACTGAATATTTTTTGGTGGAGAAAGCATAATTTGCCAACTTGCTATATTGCTGAGATCTTCAGGGAAATGTCCAAATGGGAGGAAGGATGGTTTGTGATCAATATTCTGGACTGGAATTGGCTTCAGTTCTTGGCTTTGTCACAGACTCCATGTGACAAGTCATTTACATTTTTTGTGCCTCAATTCCCTGTCTTCAAAATGGGCATAATACTTCCTGTCATAGTCTTTTCTGCTTAGATTTTAAGATCTTTGTGACAGTGGCTCTCTTACTATATTTGTGAATGCTGCCTAAACAAATGGGGCCACTATTTCAGCTGGCAATTTCCCAGTGCTACTACTAATGAATGAACATAGGTATAACTAAATAGTTCTTGCTCTGAGATTCTTGGGGTTTGAGATCCTACAACTGAGCATTTTGACACACTAGGCCAGCTCTTTAGCTAGTATAAATCGACATCAATCCACTGAATTCAGTGTAGTTAATGCTGATTTATACCCGCTGAGACTCTTGGTCCAGCACTGTGTTTTTAACAGCAAGCAAGGAAGGCTGGTTTAGGAACCCTTTTGTTAGTACAATTAGCATATTTCATATTTACTGCATTTTTTTACAAGTTCTGTTAAAAATAAATTCCTGGAGTCTTGGAAAATAAACAGTTGTACAGAAGAGTCCTCTGTAGCCATGAAGTTGCCAAAAATTATCAGTAATACTCAGTCAGATGGAATGTACAGTTGGCAAGAGGATGGCAGGGAATGCATCCTCACCAGTTGTGCCTCATATTCCCATACAATGAGAGATGCCAAGATTTTCCATTAGCATCTGTAATGCAGTTGATGATGGGAGTGTTTATTATTAAGAGGGCCTTGTTTTAGTTAAATAACCGGTTAAGGGCTCAGTTCAGTTGCATATTTTTCCATCCCTAACCATTGATTTTCATACAAGCTATTTTATGAGCTTTTGAAAATTGATTCTTCTTTCCCCCCCTCCCTTAAGCTCAATTTATGTCAAAATGCAGAGTATGCCATGACCAGAGGTGATGAGGTTTCCAAGTTCTAAAGAGAAACACATTAAAATTACTTAGAAAGTAGTCTGAGGCTATTTATGACTTGAGAATTGATGTCCAGCATTCTGGCAATGAACACTGGCATCATTCTATGATTTTTAAAAGTAACTAATGATTTTGAAAGCCTCAATTTTTGAGTTCACAACATGGGACACATGTTCACAGCAGTTTCTGAAGATCTGGCCTCCTTAAGGTGTGTCAAATTGGGATACCAAATACTGAGGGAACCTAGTGCTGGTCAGTTTTGAAATCTTGTCCTCTCTCCATAATATGTATATGCACAGACATAGATACTGGCCCAAATTCTGGTTCACTTACAACGGTGCAATTCCCACCTGTTTCAGCCGTAGTTGCACCTGTTCAACTGAGGGCAAAATTGGCCCAGTGAATGTAACCTACCAGTGCAAAGGACATCATTCATTTTAAGTTACATACCCCATGAAATGCATCAGAACACTGTCACTGCTTGCATTGGTTATTTGCCCTGATCAGTATGTTTCAACAATGGCAGTGCAAGGCACAACATGAAGACAAAACAGCGGCAGTAACAAAATGGGAATCGGCTCAATTCAAGGTTCTCAAGTCTGGCTGATTGAATCCAGCTCCTAATAAATATACCTGCTAAATGTTCCACAGTGAGATTTATGTGATTTGTTTTAAGCCAACAGAATAGCTATAAAACACTATGCAGCTTAGAAACAATGTCTGCTGAAAAGTTCAGTAGCTTAATTGTAAACTTTACGCATGTCAAAATGTTTGGTGCCGTCAGAAGAACACAACTGTGGTTATATAAGGAGTGACTATGTCTGCAGAACACTTACATCTTTTCAATTAGCCCCGAAGGCAAAAGTATAAAGACAGAAAAATTGAGACACTGAACAGAGTTCCCATCATTACCATAATTAAGCCCTATTAACATTCAATTTTTCAGTTTTCCCACTCAACAGAACACAAAAATACAGATACTTAAATATTTAAAGAGTAACACAACTCCAGATTAAATAATATCTACATTAAAACAGCTATTTACTCTCTGTCCTGCCCGAGAGGGAAGGTAGAAAGAAAACAATAGAGGGTCTTCGATCTGGAGCCCTGAAATCAGATACTAACAAAGTCATGCCGGACCATGGCGATGTAATACAATATCACCTTTTCATGTTTAGACTAAAGCATTTTCATTTCACATTATACTTAACATAACAGTTTTAAACCAGCCACAAAGAAGTGACCTGGTATGTATTGACTATAATAAGCATTGATTCCATTCCCATACGTTGCACAGATGAATCAGTTATGCTAGTTCTTTATGGGATTAAATAAAATGTTCCATTTTGAATGGAAATTTTTTTTTTATTTTGCTTTTCATTTTCTTGACAGAAAGGAATGAATGAAAAAAACAGGAAGAATGAGTGAGCAATGCTAAACTTGTTAAGAAAATGCATAAAGATTTTATTATAGAATAAAAGCTGGCTAGATTGAATATTGTACTCCAGTGTGTGGAAAGTTCCATGAGCACTGTGAAAAGATTTCCTATTTCCCGTGGTACCTGAGAGAAGGTCCAGATGGTCTTTTTCACTGAAAATAACAATTGGGTGATGAGAATCATTCTCACTACAGCTGGGTCTCGGCCCTCAGATGTGCTACTGTTTGGGAGGGCGGATGGTCTTGCGGTTAAAGCACGGCTTGGGAATCCAAGAGATCTAAATTCAGTTCCTGACTCTGCTACAGACTTTCAACATGAGTTTTGGGAAATCACTTTTGTTTAGTCCTACCTTTTGTCTATTTAGATTATAAAATCTTCATGGCAATCTGCAATTTACTATGTAGGGTGCCCCCTAATCTTATGTGGGGCTTCCCAATGCTGCTGGAATACAAATAATAAAATGCTAAGCAAAACAATTATCAATGTGTGAGACACACGGTTCCTTTTTTATTTTGTTGCAGAGACATGAAAATGGGTTGCTGGGAGACCTTACACCCCCAGAGAATTTGTCATCTTTGTTCTTCCACCACGCCTGTTACGTGAGGATCTTCAGGAACTTTACAAATTAATTTTCCACAGTTCCATTGTCAAGTAGATAAATATTTTTAATCACATTTTACAGATAAATCAATGGAGGCATCAACAGATTAAATGACTTTCCCAGGGTCACACGGTTCATCAGTGGCTGAGCCAAGTATAGAATCCAGTCCCCTGCACTTACTGCTAGATCACACTTCTTCCGTGAGTCAAAATATATTGAACATGTGTACATTCATTGCACTGAACTGAGATAACACATCATTTGACAAATGCGAAAAAACTCAGTGATCCTAGCCAGAATTCTTCACAAAACTTCAACACTTGATTGAACTCAAGGAATACAACAATGTGTTATTATTTACAAGTGTTTGGCTAGGGTTCCAGTCTGCATAGGTTTAAAATTACAGCACAAATAGCAGAACTCTGAGCTGATTCACAAGCAATAGAGTCAAAACTCACCCCACCCCATAAATTATCCAAACTAATGAGAGTTCATCCAGGGAGACTATTTCGGAAATAGAGAAGAAGGGCTGCTCCAATGCAATCTTTGAGTAAAAAAGACAGTTTCTGGAGGCCAAGAACAAAGATCATCTGGCATAAACTTAGTTGGATGAGAAATTAGGAGGTGTATCTGATCAACTGGTTTACAGCAGCTGACTTTACAGTACTACATTAATTAGAGGTTTTTCCAACTACTGCAAGCAGCTGAGCAAACACTGCCCAAGTGAATTTCCATAAACTGAATATTTTGTAGGGGGACATCAACCTGGGGTTATATGTTAGAGGTCTCACATTGCCTATAGTGAAACATCCTGGAAGTTTCTACAGCTATAGATGATGACTTTCTAATCACTGCATTCCATTCTTTAGCATGTGTTATGCAGGTGGTCCGACTAGATTCTGATGATCCTTTCTGGCCTTAACCTCTATGAAATCTTTGCTATCTATAAAAACTAAACTTTAGCAGAACAAAGCCTGAAGGTATTTCCTCAGGAAAGCTCCCCCATATTTCAGGTGTTAGCCCCACGATTATATAGTTTTAGTGACAATTCAATTGCTTGTCAATTACAATTGACTTCAATGACAGTTTTGCTCAGTTAAGCACCCCTGGCTCGCCCTGAGTCATAAGGACATCCCCCAAACATAACATACTTGTTTCTTCCATCCCAGTAAGGGCCTGATACTGTTCCCATCAAAGTAAATGGTAGAGCTACATCAATGGAAGAAGGAATCCTGGCACCTTATGCAAGCAACCCCATTGAATTCACTAGACCTATTGTCCTGAGTAAGGCAAATCAGATTGAGGTTTAAGTTTGAAGCAGGGCACCTTTTTACACATCATATGTTTATTTGGTAGCAACTGAAAACCTCAACTGAAATTGAGGCCCCTTTAACTATATATTTATACAGAGCCTAGCTCAGAGACAGCCCTGCCCTGAAGAGCTTACAGTCCAAAAAGACAAGGCAGACAAAGTGTCGGAGGGAAAACAGGCACAGGAAGATGAAGTAACTTGCCCAAGGTCATGCAGGTCAGTGGCAGAGGCAGAAATAGTGATAGAGCCAGGTTTACCAGTCCACTGGTCTGCTACCTCTCCAGATAAGGGATTTATTGCATTACTACTGCTAGAATTATTTCTTGCTCACACTGCTGTTCTTTCAACTACTTATAGCTGTTACTCGGCAGTAGTACTGTTGGCGGAATTGTGACTTAAGAGTTTTTCAGTCTTGTGCTACCAATATCTAGGGTTGGCTTTATATAATGTGTTAGAGAGGGACAGCAAAGAAGCAATGTGTGTGCTCTACGTTTAGTAGGTGAAGCCACTCACAAAGAAATCATAGCAGCATTTTTGCTTTTTAATAAGCCTCTTGCATCCGAAATTTAAGGTGAATTTAATGGTGTAAGAATCCACTTTTATATAGTTAGGCTCGCTGCAGCCTCAGGTACAAATCCTGGCTGGGTTAACTATGAGACTTTCAACAACAAATCTCTGTGTGGCCATTATATGGCACTCTTTGTAACAGTCTCCCCATGTCCTTACCCAAAGTTCCTCTCCGTACTACCAGAGTGCGGAATCTGTGTGCCCTTTGATCACTGATCTCCACCCCAGAGATGGCTGCATTTTAGTGGGGTTGAGTCCACTTGTTTGGGATCCTTTAGGACAGTGGTTCTCAACCAGGGGTATGCCTAAATCTTCCAGGGGGTACCTCAACTCATCTAGATATTTGCCTAGGTTTACAACTGGCTACATAAAAAGCACTAGCAAAGTCAGTACAAACTAAAATTTCATACAGACAATGACTTGTTTATACTGCTCTATACATTGAAATGGAAGTACAGTATTTATGTTCCAATTGACTTATTTTATAACTATATGGTAAAAACGAGCAAGGAAGCAATTTTTGAATATCAGTCTGGCTGTGACACTTCTTGTATTTTTATATCTGATTTTGTAAGCAAGTCGTTTTTAAGTCAGGCGCAACTTGGGGTAGGAAGACAAATCAGACCCCAGAAAGGGGTACAGTAGTCTGGAAAGGTTGAGAGCCACTGCTCTAGGATGAACAGTGCTCTAGAAAGAGAAGATGCTAACTATCTCCAGAATATCAAATTTTTCCTGATTTTTCAAGTAACGTTTTTATCAAAATGCTGTCTTTGATTACAAATGGTAACGTAGAACAATTAGGATGTCATTTTAATTTATTTTATTTGCTGGCACAAATTAACATTGATAGTGTTTTAACTGTGGTCAAAGTTGCATGTATTAGGAGATTTAGGGGATAAAAGATTTGCTGTGAACACTGTATTTCTTTACAGATGTATGTGTGTCAGTGTATAAATGTGTATGGTATTTGTGCGAGCAAATGGTTGACATAGCTCATCCCATTTCAGGAGAGCACTTAAGTGTGTGCTTTGGTTCCCGAGTCAATGAAACTTAAGCATGTGCTTAACTCTAAGCGCCTGCTTATGCCATTGTCTTGAATAGTGATGTACTTAAACGTGCCCAAGTGATTTCCTGAATGGGGACCATAAACTGTAGTATTGTAGTTCTGTCAAATGGTAGGTAGATTCCAGCTCACAGGGAGTTCAGGTTTACCTGCTAACAGCATGCCCTAGTTTGCCATGAGTAGTAACCTAATATTTTCAGGAGTAATGCAACATTTCCCTGTTCTGTTTTTTGTTTTTATTTTTGGAACAGAAGTATTTACACAAGAGTCTTTGTGGAGATTTAGGGCACAGAAAACCCTAATTGTGGCACTGGCTATTAACCTCATATGCCATTTTTATAAAAAGCCACTTTAATACATTGTTGCATAAAGTATATAAAAAAAGAAAAATCCATTACCACCAAGAGGATTTGCAATAAGGTATTAGCCCAGTAAGAGGGTTAACAAGGTTGTGCTTTCTTTTTTATAATAATAATCAAGGCACAACTTAGTACAAGCGGTTAATATGCAGTTTTGTTGCCACCGGCTGGGATTGTGCAGGCAAAAAAATACTGCAGGGTGTTGATAGAGACATATAGTCAGTTCACTGACACCAAGATTATACCCTTTTCCCTGCATTTGTATTAACCTAGGAGTGTATTATACAGTGGAACACAGAATGACTATTCAGAGTTCACTGATCAATGCTTCCTATCTTTAAATGAGATTATAATATGGCTAGCTCAAGATCCTGGTACAGCCTGACAGAGTTATGCTGGGACACTGAGTGGCAGCAGAAAAATACAAGTCCATAAAAGATCTCCTTATAAAGCTGCGGGTGGCGGGGAGGGAGAAATGCCTACTACCTTTCTGCTTATCAGTGGTTGCCACTAGAACTGGGGTGCCTGGCTCCCTCCAGTAACTACTAGACTGGATCAGACCTGTATTTACTCTCCCCAAACTCTGTCTGGATTTTACCGTCTTGTGGATGGAGAACTGGGGAGAATCCCCTCACATAGTGCCTCTTTATTGGGTACCACAGGGGTGGCTACGAGGAGTACCCCAAACTTCACAGATTGACCAAATGGCAGGCCATCTAGTTCCCCAGCAGCTGTAGGGGGAGCATTATCAGACCAGACCCAGCTCTCTGTCAGGGCGTCCCTCTGACCAGGATCTGTCCCTGGTAAGGAAAGACTCCACTGGGAAGAGAGGGCAGCCTGGGGCTGCCTTGTTCTTTCTGTCTAATTTCTATGGGGCAGAAGGAGATGATGTGCATCCACCTCTGACCCACCCAACAGCCTGTCTAATCTCCACACCCTCCCTAGGACAGAACCTCTTGGAGAGGCCTCCATGTGATCCAGGGAGTGCCACTGAGACAGCTGTGTGCACCTGCTATTTGTTGATGAGCTGGAGCATAGGTTAATTACATTCTGCCTGCCTACATTTGCTCTGCACTTTCAGTTGGACAGGAGGAGTCTAGTTTTTCTTTCACTTAAACCAGTGTAAATCAGAAATAACTCCACTGAAGTCAATGGAATTACACTACGGTAAGGAAGAGGAGAATCAGGCTGATATTCTGCACTTCTTGCCTATGCTGTTAAACACTGACCTCCCCAGAGCTGGCTGCATTTCTGTGATGAATGAACCCTGTGTCCAGCATGTCTCTTTTTGTTTTAATTCTGCAAAGCACTTTGGAATCCTCCAAGATGAAAGGTGCTATATTAAAGGCAAGATTGTTATTATTCGGATTTGGAAATAGCCTTTCTGAAAATAGTAACTAGTAGATTAAATGCCAGGCCAGGATGAGGCAATACTGCTTTGTACACAGAGAGGATTATTAGAAATATTTCTTTAGAATGATACCCAGAATGTGAATTACTCAACTTGCCAGGTTACTTATGAAACAGAAAAAGTTACAGAAGCACTTATGTAACACTGTTTTTAAGGAAAACTAGGTGGTGGTTTTTCTCAGCGGCTTCAACAGCTAAGTGGCCTAACATCTTGCAAACCCCCCTCATTGCCATTTCCCTCAAATTTCTTTCTAAATGCAGAACCGAAGACACAGAAGCATATTCCTGAATAACATAAAGCAAACTCAGAACCCCGCAGTGGGCAATCTCGGAGACAAGCACAAACTTGGACCATTTGATGAGTGAGAAAGGTCCACTTGTTTTTAACTGCCCTGCATATAAATCATCTATGAAAAAGTTTATTTTGCACGTGTCTGGAGCAGTGCAAACAAGCAATACAAAGTTCAATTTTTTTTTCTTTTAGGGGGAAGGCAAATGAGCCAAAATGTTAAGACCCTCTCTTACCTTTAGAGCCTGTCTCTCGTTTACATCATGGGCCCTTTGCCCTGCTTTGGCAGCAGGTGGAAATAAGGCCCTTTACCCCATCAGAGCAGTGTAAAGAGGCCTCAGTGTAAAATGTGACTAAGTCCTTCACATGTTCTCCTTTTGTGAGTGTGGTGATATTTATAAACTGCTACCCTAGGCTTTGGAAAGGGAGAAGGGGACGTTTTAATATCTGGGGCTGAGTTGTTCTTTAGACTGCTGTTATTATTATTATTATTTAACATGCAGAGGGAAAAGGCTTTATTATTCACCTCAGAATGTTAGCCCAGAGGCAAATATATGGGAGGTCTCTGGTGATACAAAGTTATGTTGTGCCCAGTATTTAGTCTGTCCAATAGAACATGCAGTTTCACAAACTGTGACGGCTGACAGCGATCTCTTTCAGAGGGTGTGTAATTCACTCCTTCCAAACAATACTACTGAGTGCTTATTTCTTTTCATGATATTTTAAGCTTGATATAGAACAACAACAAGAAAACCCTCCTCTCCTGCCCAGTAAAGTTCTGACTGGGTGTTTGTCACTCCTTTAATGGGCGCTCGTATTTAAAAATGCATTTACAGAATTTTTTTAATTAAATTTTATGAGTGCATTTACTGCTCATGAAAGTGAGTGATTAATAACTCTGGCTAGACTCAGACGCAGTGTGGCTAAGTCTTATGCAAACTTCCTGGCGTGGCTCTGCCAGCGCATCTCAGCCTTGACCTCTTTTACCCCAGCTCCTTGAAACACAGACTGGCAGTCGTGTGAAAAACTGTGGCACATTGTGTGGCGGGTTTTTTGGTCACGTGCCACTGAGCAAGCCAGGAAGAATTTTCCCTTGGAATCTCAATGGGATTTTCTGAGTATTATTTATGGAGCATTGCTGGCATGCATTGTGCTGTGCAGATGAGTAAGAACATAATCCCAGAGTTCTAAAAGGTGAAGGCCCGATCCTAAAGTGACCAGATGTCCCAATTTTATAGGGGCAGTCCCGATTTTGGGGGCTTTTTCTTATATATTTTCTTATCCCTAACCCCATCCCAATTTTTTACACTTGCTCTCTGGTCACCCTAGCTGATCCCACTCCCTGAGAAGTCAGTGGGAGATTTTTAGCTGGCCTCAGTGCAAGCAAGGATCATGCCTCCCCATTAGACAGGCCCCGCTTCAGCAAAGCACTTAATCATATTTGTAACTTTAAGCATGCAAATAATCCCATTGACTTTAATGGGATACTCACATGCAAAAAAGTCACACACCTGCTTTGGGGACTACTAAAGTCAAGAGGCAGCGGAAGCACCGGGTGTAGAGACACCAGAGCATGACAATGATTTGGACTTGGATCACCAGAGGTTAAAACCCCTTGCCCACTAATGCACCAAAATCCACATTAGAAATGGCATTAATAAAGCCGACTTCCTTGTTGGTCCTGACTCTGTTTTCCTTGTGCAGCCAAAACTTCCCTTATCTCCTGGCACAGTTTTGGATTCCCAAGGAATCTAGGACCAGGCCACCCTATGGGAAAGTAAGTCTTTGTAATGTTTCTGGGGCTGTTGCAGCTTTCCACTTGCACACCTCTGTAGCTTTCCTTCCCATGTAAGTGCCTATGCTGCTTCCTTCCAAGTCCCCACCATCCCCTTCCCATGTGACACTCCTCCACTTTCCAGACAACATTACCCTTTGCCATGCCATCTCCTGGCAACACTGCATACATACTCAGAAGGCTCCTCTGCTCTCTGCTGCAGGATCTGGTCTTATTTTCGATAAATGCTTCTTAGTAGGACAGCCATTAGTAATACATATGCATTTTCATCCCTTCCTTTTTTCCATTTACCATGTTGCCAGTTCTCATGAGACTTGGTGTTTATTTTTAAAGACCCAGCTCCTGGAGTCCTGTGAATAAATCAGCATCACAGCTTTCCTTTTAAAAAAAAAAGTTTCTTTCCTTCATGGCTGAGGAGAAAAGCTTGAAAATGGGAACCCTAAAGGCTCAAAATACAGAAGTCATAAGAAAAGCACCTCAAGCTTTTTATTGGTTGCTTGGTTTGGTTTTTAAATCTCATTATTTTTGAGGCCTGATTCATGATTTTTGAACTTTTGGTATTGGCAATGCTACATTAAACACATCCAGTTTTATATGGGGGAAAGAGAGATTTTGTTAAGCTCCTTGTTCAGAAGAAAAGGCGCTACCAATTTATAAATGATATTTAAAATCGGAGAACTGAATTGTTTTAGCAGAACTGGACAAGCCTGGAACAACCAGTCTAATTACACCTATTTGCTTTTTTCCCCCAAAGAGCAGTTCTACTTATTGTCTAGAATGGAAAGTCTAATGAATGTCAGTGAAGATCAAAAGCATTTTCTTATGAAATTTATGTCTTGTAGGATTTGGTTATCAAAGCAATTTTTGGAGAACACCCATATCTTTAAAGATCAACAAAAAATCATTCTCAGAACATCTCAGATATAACCTACAGGTGTCCTACGGGTGTCAATGCTGATTCAGCAATAGGGTATACATGTTCAGCAATGGTTGATGCATGCATAACCTATTCCTGAAACCTATGCATGTGGTATGGGTTAGCCGTATGGAATACAGCTGAATTCTTAAACCTGAATCAGAGGACCCAAATGCAGCATCTTGACTGTAAAGATGCCGGGGGTATGTCCACAATGCAATAAAACACTTGAGTCTGACTCACGTCAGCTCTTGCAAGCTCGGGCTGTGGGGCAATGTGGACATTTGCGTTCAGGCTGGAGCCTGGGCTCTGTGCGCCAACATCTACACGGCAATTTTATAGCCCTGCAGCCTGAGTCAGTTGACGCGAGAGCCAGCCGTGGGTGTGTTGTTGCAGTGTAGATCTACCCCATGTGAACCTGTTAAACTGACTAGAGAATACCCACAGATTATGCTTCTTCATGGTGTATGAAACTGTATGCATAATGTGCATCCATATTATCACAGCTGCATATGTACATTTGACTTTGCATATGAGTATACCCAGATAGGTAACTACTTTAAACTGCACTGGTACAGCCTTTTGCATGCACCATTGTGCAACTGTGCATGTAAATTTTGTGCACAATTACACATTTTCTTCCCCTTTTGAAAATCTGGCCCTTAATGTCTCGGAGTAGACAGGATCTCTATTTCCTAGGGTTCCATAAAATTGTATGAAGCCCATATAATAAACTGCTTGGAATTCAATGAAGCTACCTCAGAATGATTAAGATAGAACCTATTCTATTCTTCGTTATCTTTAATGTATTCAGAACATGATCTGCAAGAGAGTCGTTATGGAAATGGCTAATACGGAATGTAGCACTAAGTAAATGTAATGCAGATTAAATAGCTTCGTTATCTTCACTTGAAGCTACAGTCAAACTGTTATGTAAAAAACTGCACTGATTATGTCGGATATTTTGTTTCCTGGTGAGTTTTGTGTTGTCTATACAGAATTCTATGGAGAAATTGGGATAATTCTGCCTAGAACGCCATCATTAAAGTGCCTTTTTTTCCTCTCACACTGCTGTAAACTAGTTCTCTTTAAGTCCCAGTAAGTGAGAGGAGAATCTAGCCCAAAGCTTTCAATATGTCTCTCCTTAGGGAAATGTATAGCGTGACCATCACATAGAACTTGGCAGAACAAATATTTACCTGTACAGGCACTGAACTTCTTAACCGTGTATAGCATTTTACAATGACTAGTCAATGTTTGGCTGAAACTCAAGTGACCTAAACAGCTTATCTTGTTGGCAGTTTTTGTGGACTGCAGACTTCATTATCTCCACTCTCCAGGTATTCTTTTTAGATCTGCAGCCTAACTTCCCTACATATTAGTGAAGATCACATCTAAATGAGAACTTTATGGGCCAGATCCTCAAGACTGAAGGCAAGGGAGCTGTGCTCATTTACACCAGCTGTGGATCTGGCCTTAAACTAAACCCCTGGATGCAGAACAACCTGAATAACTACAAGCCCAAGAGACAAGACTCCGGGACACTGAGCGAGTTTGGAAGTGGATCCAAACTCAAACTTCCCAGCTCAGGGACATGTTGTCTTTTCTGATTGATTTATTTTATTACTTGAGGGTCAGACATCACCCTCAAGAGAAGTGGTTTGTGCCATCAAAGTAACAATGCTGTCACAATTTAGCTATGTCCTTCTTATGAAAGAAATCATTCAGTGTGTCTACACTGCACACTAAGGCAAAGCTCTGACTCAGGTTGGAGGCCAAGCCCATTTTCCATCCACACATAAATCACTCTGACTCTGGTCAGCAAGCACTTAGGAGCCTCCTGCGGATGTGGGGGTCAGAGCCCAATTCTTGCTGTGACTCGTGTCCAAGCTCATTTTGCAGTTGGACTCAGGTCAAGCCACAAACCCAAGTCAGAGGCCTGTGTAGTACAGTATGGATGCGCTAGTATGGCTGAGAGACCCAGCTCCAACAACTGTAAGCCCAGCTTTACAATGCAGTGTGGATGCTCAGGCATGGGCTCGGAAATCTCAAGTTCACAAGCCCAGGTTCCCAATTCAGTGTAGACATACCCAGAGAGACCTGATTCTCCACTCGCTGACGCTCCACTGAAGTTGTGGAGTTACACTTAGTAGTAGCTGTAGTATTATTTTAGAGCAGGGGTGGGCAAACTTTTTGACCCGAGGGCCACATCGGGGTTGCACAACTGTATGGAGGGCCAGGTGGGGAAGGCTGTGCCTCCCCAAACAGCCTGGCCCCTGCCCCCTATCTACCCCCTCCCCCTGCCCCCCTCCAAGCCCTCAACACATCCAACCTCCCCGTTCCTTGTGCCCTGACCTCCCCCTTCTGGGACCCCCACCCCCTTAGCCAACTCCCCCTGCTCCCTGTCTTCTGACTTCCTTTCCGACCCCTAGCCACATCCCAGCCCCCTGACTGGCCCCCCCGGGACTCCCACTCCCAACCCTCCCTGTTCCCCATCCCTTGACTGACCCCCCCAGAACCTCCGCCTCATCCAACTTTCCCCTCCTCCCTGACTACCCCCCAGGACCCTCACTCCCTTACTGAACCCCCTCACTCCCCGCCCCCTTACTAGCAGCAGGAACTCACAGCCGCGACACCTGGCCAGAGCCAGCTCCGCTCCCCACGCTGCCCAGTGGGAACGGCAGGCCAGAGCACGGCCCACACGGTGTGGCTGTGGGGGAGGCGGGACAGCGGGGGAGGGGCTGGGGACTAGGCTCCCTGGCCAGGAGATATGGGGCCGGGCAGGACGGTCCTGTGGGCCAGCTGTGGCCCATGGACCATAGTTTGCCCATGTCTGCTTTAGTATCTAAGAGCCCAACTGAGATCCGGGCCCCCTTGTGCAAGGCAATGTGCAAACACATAGTAAGAGAGAGCACCTGTCTTAAATTACAATTTAAATAGACAAGGCTGCAAAAGGGGGGGAAGCAAAACAGAAGGGACCAAGGGTTTGTCTACATGGGAAGTTAGTGCAGAATAAGCTAGGGTGTGAATTTTCAAGTGCAGTAGCTATGACACACTAATTCCTCATATGGACACTCTTATTCTGCACTAAAAGCACCTTTGTGCAGTTTAGCTTAGTTAGGTTAGTCTATACTTCCCATGTAGGTAGGCAAGCTCTTTCTCAAGGCCATACAGTGACAGAGCTGGGACTAGAACTCAAGTCTGCTGCCTCCCACTCCACAACCCTGTCTACTGCACCGCACAGTTGTAAATTCTCTCTCTCTTCTCCCCCTTCCCTTCCCCCCCCCCGCCCCCAAAAAAGGGTCTTGTTTCCTTCTGCATCAGAATAGAAACAAAAAATCAACATTTTTTGCAAAACGGAATCCTTCTTTTCTGGCCAACCCTAGGTATGACTAGTAGCCACTCTCTCCACTTAAGCCCCTGCATAACTCTCAAATAGTTTCTGCATTCTTCTGTTCTGCTTTCTTCTCTGAGCATATGTGAGTCTGTGGAGCCCCAAACTGTTAGACTGACATATTCCTCAAGAGAAAAAACAGCCCTATGCAGGTAGCGTCATTATGTTAAGAAAATATTAAAAATTCCTATTAATTTGAGGACATATTCTTATCTGTTGGCTTTAAACTTGCAGCCATGGGCATGAGGAATTAGGTGTGCCAATCCCATTAACAATAATGGGAGCTGCGGGCTTAATTCTCTGCATGCTATGCTGAAAACGGACCCCCTTAAGAACACTGTCTGTATAATTGATTTGGGGCTATTTGTTTGAACTTGCCAAGTGGATTTCTGAAATGTTTGTAGCTAGTTTTTGAAGCGCTCCCATGCTCAGCCAGACACGCACGTTATTAAGGGATTTTATTTGACATTTAACAATTTTGTATATTAATATTCCCCTCTTTTTCCTAAATCGGTATAATCCTGCTAAATCCTAGCATCAACAGTCATTACACCGAAAGAACAAGAGTTGCTGGTGCCACAGCGTTCCAACATTGAATTTTGTGTGAGTTTGGCTGATTCGGACAGATTTATGTTCTGCTATTTCCTGATCTGCGAGCAGAACCTTGCAGGTTCAGCTCTTTGAAAACATTCACATAAACAATCTCACTTCATTACTTTGAAAGAAGTGGAGTCTGTGCCATCTGCTCGTGTAGTGACACCTTAGTGACACAGAAAGATAGCTTTTCCTACTCAGCCCCAGATAAATAACCCTTGAACTGAGTCCCAAGGCACTTGTAGGCAGTGGAGACAAAAAGACCACATTTTGATCTTAGTCCCATTGAAGCTGTTCACTTTATTTTTCATTGAGCGACTCTGGATTTAACTAGTAAAAGTGAGAGCAAGAACTTTCGTTTCTCCAAGACCTAGCTGATTTCATGGCTTCTGTTTTGATTGGGAAAATCTTGTCATGTCCAGTGGCAGTTTAGAGCACCATTGCATAGAATCCAGAGAGATTTAATGTTATAATGCTAGTTATTTTAAGACTTTTTCTGTATTCTGGGTTTATACTGCCACGCATCCCCATAGTATCTGAGCATCTTCAACGTCATTTCTTTCCACAATCACAAACTATATCCCATGTTTTGCCACCCTTACTCAGGTGGAAAACATCCTTACTCTGCAAATAATCCCATTAAAATGAGTGCAGCTACTCAGAACGCCCCCCCCTTCCACATTTGGTTCTGTGTACGAGGGAGTCAAGGATTACTCTTTAATTCTTCCACAGAGAAGGTGGGTGCATAGGGTAAAGAATGGGTGTCACGCTGTCTGCAATCCTAGTCACTAGTCAGCATAGGGAGGGGATGTTGTCATTTGTGGTTGGGTACAGCTCAGCAATCAATTTCTGCCCTACAGGAGCAAGAAGGAATAACTGGAAGAACTATGACTCAGAGGTAGAATCATAGACTTTAAGGTCAGAAGAGACCATTATGATCGTCTAGGCTGACCTTCTGGTGTGGATCTGTTGCCCGGTGCTTTGGGAGGTACTCTTGCGACAATGCAGTTTACACACTACCCTTTGCTCCAGGCTGTGTCTAAATTCACAAGTGAGAGTGATCCATGCACTGTGAGTCATCTTATCCAGAACTGCTGCTGCTGTATTAGGAAAGGTAAACACTAATCCCAAGGCGGGCTGGGGTGCAGAAAGTGGACAACATACTGAGCCTGTAGTAAAGAACCTTCCTGATAAACAGAAGTACTAAAACCTCTTGGTGGAAGATGTTTGACTTTCTTTTTCATCCTGACCAGTCTGCGTTTCAGACTAGTGATGAGGTTTCAGCACCTAACTGGAAAGTCTCAAGAAGATAGAATCTATGTACCACTGTTTTTTTTTTTTAAGCAGAATTCCCCATTGAAGTCACTATGGAGCTCTTCTTCATGGCCAATGCTGTGGTAGCAGAAACATGGCTGCCACCTCCAGGCTCCCCGTCATGGCCTACGGGAGTCCATAGAGGTACCCTGCCATCAGTTCTGTCTGGGTATTCTGCAATAATTGACTCCCAGACCCAAGCACTGAGAACAAGCTCCCCCTTTTACCTCTTTTTCAGAGTACTCAACACAGCTTTAGCCCTGCAAGGCCAGCGCTTCTCTTCCTGGGCTCTGGAGTCCCACAGCCTTCTTTGTTGGGGCCTTGCTAATTCAGGCCAGCAATGTCTTTAATGCAGCTTCTCCTAGCTGGCCCTTCCTTTCTTAGTCCTTTTGCTCCCTGGGTGAGGAGAGGGCAGAAGGCAGTGGTCCTTCTTCTGAGTGTGTCTCTCTTGTTATGAAAGAGAAGGCAGCATATATGCTGCCCTCCTTCCCAGGGCTCATCCCAGTTGGCTGGAAGGAGAGGAGCCTTGCCCCATCCTGTACCACAAAATTCCTGGTCCTTGGCCTTTAAACAGTAGCCTGATTCTTCCCCAAGCATTAACTATTCCTCCAGGAACATTGTCCTCTCTCCCAACACCTGTCTCTGCCCTTCTGTAGGCCTGGGTCCATTCAGAAAGTCCTAAGAAACTTAGAGGGACGCACCATGGATCAGGGGTTGACTGACCCTTAATCCCTACCATCCTTGAAAGGAACGGTCACCCTATTACAGTATCCATCACTATCAAATCAACGTTCCTAAAAGGTCTAACGCTGTGATATCTGGCCCTGTGGTAGCAGTGCAGGATTTGCCACAATGAATCAAACTTTGGCCTATCAAGTCCAATATCCTATCTCTGGCATAGGACAATATCGGAAGAATCAGAGGAAGGCACGTCTCCCTGCCCCATCCCTGATAATAATGCATCTAGCCAAATGTGCAGCGTTACATGTGTAGGAAGAATCCTTTCTTGACCCCTTTTGCTGCAAAATATGAATTCTAACTCAAGACTTGTAATATGTCCTTTTAAAGCCTTCTTATCACAAAAAAAAAAAAAAAAAAAAAAACCCCAACATACACTTGTGCACTAATTACCAAAGTGTTCTGTTTGGTTTTAGTTGATCTACCTAACCACACGTCACATTTCAACGGTAACTCATGGAAAGATCTCGGGTGTGTGATTCAGATACTTTAAAAATCACCAGCACTTGTGAGCTTTATTTCTTAAAGGATATGACACAAATTTGTGGTCTTGGTTATATTTTGAAGTTTCCTCCTACTAGAATCTCTTTAGAGAAGTTGTGGTTGATCCTATGCGTAATAAATGAACTCTCATGGATAAGATGAATGAGGTTTTCATTTAGTTAGGGAACTAGTGTAGATAATTTGCCAGCTGTAGCAAGATAGTAGAGGGGTGGCTTAGTGACACTTCAGGTTTTGCCCAGTCGAGGCTACTTGGAAAGACATGTTCAGATTTCAGCATTATCAGCTTGGTCTTTCCAAGGTAGATGACTCAAGTATCATGGAGTTTTCTGGAGGAGTGGCCGTGACCTTAAAAATCAATCTCTTGTCTAAACAGAACACTTGGTACTTTTAGTAAGTATAGAGGGCTTTCCTTGGCCAAACTGTCTAGTCCCAGCTAATAATACTGGAAAAATGGTCTATGCCTAAGAGAAATCCATGTGTTAGTCACGCTATAAAACTTAAATTCCATTCTCCAGGAGTGAACCTAATTTGACTTCTATGTGTTGCTTATTTAGATTCCCATCTGTAAATATCTCTTCATAGCATGTAGAAGAGAGATACAAAATAGCCTCAGTCAACAGGTCCTTTGGGCGTTACCCTAATATAAATATTTAATAGTAATAGTAAAATTTTAGAGGTAACCCTGTCAAGCTCCTTTTATCATATTCTTTCACACCCTCTACTGGTTGTGGGTCAGTACTGCAGCTTTGGAGGAAAGCCACTTTCATGCGCAGTGTGTTTAAGTCAAGCAGAGATGGGGATTATACAGTGAAATGGGTAACTCACAATGAAGGGGATGGTGAAAAAAACCTACTTTCTCAACCTGATCTGAGATGGCCAGTCTTTGTTGTCAGCACAGTAAGGAAAGGATTGTATTGCATAGGATGGCCATGGGTCACATCCAATGTGTCAAAGGGGTGGCAATGAAAAGATAAGCTGCAGACAAGTATGCATTCTTGATCAGTAATACAGTGTTGGGTTATTTTAAAATTCCTTGTCCTCTTGAAAGGGTGCACCGCCATTTATTATATAAATCAGTCTGTGGCTGAGTTGTCTCCACTGCTGTGCAGGCTCCATGGATGTGAATCAAATAAAGTATTGGGGAGGGGAGGGTTGATTTAGGCTTATTTATTCTGTGCAACTACAAACATCTGCATAGAAATTAAATATGGACATTTAGGAGAGACCTGCTCCACCCCCTCTTTTTTTTAGCTCTAAAAAGGCAGCCAGGTGGTCAGCATCTGGAATATATGTGGGAATTATTCTAATGAGCTCTAGTAGTAACAACTCTATTCTAGGCCTTTAGAGCAGCAAGAAGAGAGTGACTGATTTAGTCGCACTTCTACACATGGCACATTTTTATATACCACAGCCATATTGCAGTTATCTTGTGGTGGTTTTGCCACTAGTGTCTCATTGTCCTATCCAAATGTTTCTTCATTTGCATATCAGTTATTAAAATGATTTTTCCCATTTCTAGTAATTTCTATCCATGGATCTCAAAGCATTTTCCAACTACTAATTAAGCAGCATTGCATCCCTGGCAGGTAGGAGAATATTATCATCGCAGTTTTCAGACTGGGAAACTGAGGAATGAAGACCTTTGAGTGGCCTGCCAAACATCGAGCCAGTGGGAGAGCAGGGAATAGAATTCCCATTATGGGCTTTAGCTGGTGGGCTATGCCTCCTCAGTCTCCTCCAAAAAGAAGGCTTAAAATACACATTAAAGGTCAAGGGATATTCACCCCCAGAGTCCTCCGTTGTGTCTGCCACAAGGATCCAACTTCTAGAGCAGATTAACCCTTTACTGGATCCCTTTCTCTGGCGCTGGACTCATTAGACCAAATCAATGTCTATTGCAGCTTTGTTGTCTTCAGCGCAGCTCCACCAGGGATGTATTTGGCCCATTGTGCACCTACACAATACATTCCTGCAGCTTATCCTTGAACTGGTCAGTAAGTGAACACTGCCAGCAAGTCAAGCCAGAGGCATCCGTGCTCAGTTTGCCATAGCTAAAAGTTCCTCTGCATGCAACACATACCTCTGTAGCACACCTTCCCTATTACCATTTGGTGGCATGCCAAGGTCACCCAGGCACTCCGCAGCAGAGCTAAACAGTGAACCCAGATCTCCAGTCCAGTGTCTTAATGGCACGATCATCCTTACACTCCCCATTTCCCTCATGCTTGTAGAGAGATTTCGCACTCATCTGGACCACAGGCAGCAGCAGGGACTTTGTTTTTCCTCATTTTCTAATAGGTGCTTCTGTCTTGCTCCCAGAAAAGAATTAGAAATAGAAGATGCTGGGGCTGGAAGGAACCAAATGCTGATTTTTTCCAGTTGGCTCTAACTAAACTGCAGCCGCTGTCACTAAAAAGCCAAGTGAAAATGGTTAATGCTGACCTTTCTGATCACGTGGCCTAGATCATTCAGCCAATCAGAAGCAATGGTAAAATACCATGTGACTCATTTTATATGACCTATCCCAAAACTGAATCAGGGTCATACCTGAACTACACTAGGAACAGCGGCTAGATAAAATTTGTTGATACTCGGAGAAAAAAAAATCTCCAGAGGTCTGCAACCACTGTAAAAAATCATGCAGAATCCCTGCTGGATCATGGATAAGGCTCAAAATCAAATCAAGACTGATCTGAAGTATTTTTGTGGTTTAAATCAAACCATTTGTTCAGCTCCTGGGTGTAAAGCTGCTGTTTCCAAAGCCAAGATCAAACTCTCATTGACTTCATTGGGTTCAGGATCAGGCCCACAGCTAGCGCCATGAGAATTTACAACAACCCGCATGGAAAGTTAAGAACTGGTTTTGAAAAACTACAAAATAAAGCTATAAAATGAGGCTGAACTTAATTAAATACAGTGGAGAAAAATGACAGAGAGGAAAATGTAGTTAATCGCTGCGGCTTGCCCTTTTGGCTGAGCTCAAATATCAGTTTAATATCTAATAGATCCTCAATCAGGGGAAGGTATCCAGTAATCAAATAGCCTTTTCCATCACTCGGAGCAAAGACCCTAAATGTACTTTCTTTTTCCAGAGTTTAGAGCCTTTTTCCCTCTTTTCCTGGCTGGTGTCCAGTGTCAAAATGCCCTGAGGCTAAATAAGCTGTTGTAATTTCTCTCAGGCTCCCCCAAAGTCTCTCCCTGTTCTTCCCAAGTAGCCACTCATCTCAAAATTGAAGGCCAGATTGTGAACTCCTGCCCACCATCAACTTGTTACCCCAGTGGTCCCATTCGCATCCATCTATTCACAGACTCTCCCCATCAGCTTCAGTGGGCAATGCACATGTGTGAGTAACCACTTCCCACAGAGAGCTAAGCGTTCACAGTCTGGCCCTAAATACTCATCTGTTTGGTCTGTTCTATAAGTAATCAATGGAGTGACTCCGGATTCACAAGGTGGACATGCCTGGCAGGGGGATGGCTATGTTAAAAAAATATAATCCTAATCCCCAGCCCTTCTTTCTTTCTCTGTTCTTCTAATGAATGGAGGAAAGAACACCTCAATGTATGTTCGAGGAGGCTGTTTCTCTCTCAGTCTCTCTGGCGCTCTTGCCTTGGCTCACAAACACATACACAGTTTTAAAAAAAAACTTTACAGAATGAGGTTTTTCAGCAACTCCCTCTCCTTGGAGCATTTTGAAACATTTTGACGGCTTAGCAGCTCAGTGGCGCAATTTTCACACAGTCTTAACCAGGAAGCAGATGGGCAAATGGCAGAGAAGGAACTTGATTCTTGCCAGAGTGTGAATCTCTGCAGAGCGGGTCACTGTGCAGTTTGTGAGTGTGTGTGATATACCTTATCTTATAATGACCATTGTCAGGATGAGACTAAAAAATCCACAGAGACTTTCCTTGTAACATTCTTCCCCAAAGAGAAGAATCCCTTATCACACTCTCCTCCCACCTAAATCAAACCTAATAAGCAGCACTTGCTACCAGAGGTTGCCATAACTCACCGCCAGTGGGGATGCTAGAGTTTACATGCCCTCTAGTGGACTTGATTAATCAATAATCAACATGTTTGCATCACATCAAACAGGGCTGGACCCAATTCACGAAAAATGAAAGGCCAGATTTTTCCTTGACTGCTGCAAATCAGCATCACTCCATTGCTAATTGGCACCAGCTGAGGATCTGGGCCAACTTGTTCAAACAAATTAGGGTGATCCAAATATGTCACTAGTGCTTGCTGATTTCACTGTGCAAAGGGGAATAACAATATTTGCTGTTTTATGTGCCTTCAATACATTTTGAAAACCTAGCACTTTTTCATCTCAAAGACACTTCCTTTTAGTTAATTAAAGGTTCAAAAAAAATTTGGCAAACTGTTTTTCAAAAGAAAATTGGGGTTTTGTCAAAATGCAACTTTTTGTCGAAAATGTCTCTCTTCCACAGAAAATTTAATCTTTTTAACCAAAAAATTTTCAGCTGAAAAATTTTGGTTTCCAGATAAAACTTTGGGGGGGGCTTGGCTTTCCAACTAAAGTCAAGATTTTCAGGGGTGGGAGGAGGGAAGTTTTTTAAACAATTCTATGAATTAATCCTCCCAACATTCCTGTGAGCAAGGTACGTGTAATCTCCATTTTATGGATGGAGTAGCTGTGAAGTTCAGTGTCTTGCCCCAGAGTAGTCAAGGCTGTGAGTTATGGGAACTCAAGGGCTGAGTTAATTGATTCTCACAATATATCTTTGTGAGATGGTTAAATGTTATCTTATACCTGGGGTTGCAGGGAAGCTTCCTATCACAGCATCATCATACCAAAGTCAGGGGTAGTCTAGAAATGAAGAGATGGGTAGATTAGTCTTCCTAAAGTGACACACTGAGTCCACAGTAGAATTAGGACTAGCACTCCATGGCCCTTAATGTGTCACTCCCTGTACTAACCACTAGACCTCTTTGCCTAACTAAATAGAAAGCTTTCTGTTTTGGTCTTGGTTCCATGGGAGTGAACCTTGTAAGCTGGAATGCACCAGCAGAGTTTGTTCTCAAGTCCTTGTCCTTGCCCTGGCTGACTCTCAGTATTGAAAATTGGAACCACTTCATGTATTTACTGAGCGATGGTGTGATATCATCAGTGAACAGCCCAAATGTATTGTCTGGATCTACCATCAGTGAATATTAGGGTAATTCCTCCTGTTTGAGAGGTAGAACTTTTGAACCTTCCTCTTCACATTAATTCAAACAACTTCCAATCCATTTAGAAATGCTCACATTGGTTGGGTCCTCTAGTTCCTAGCACTTCTTCTTGTCTTTAGCATCGTAGAGTCCATGTTGGTTTTCCCTATTTACCTTTCCAGTAGCAGGCTCACATGACTTGCCGTGCTCACATTACTTTGATTCATCAAATTAATTAACGTAATATTTTGTTTTCCAGCTAGAAGCTCTTTGCCTTTCAGCACAGATAGCCAACAGATCTTGGTCCAGACACGTTTGTGGGTGAATCTGGGCTTGGCTTCTGAATTTTTCTCTGCCGTCTGATTAATAAGGGTTAGGCAGTGCTACATGCGTTGCATATGTTGCGTAATAATTCCTGGAAAACAGTTTGATTTTTTTTATCTAAGAATTTAAAATGAGACGTCTCAATCAAATTGCATAGATTCTTTGTTCTAGCTTGAGGAAATGTATGCATGTGATTTATTGCAATATAAACGAAGTAGAGGGTATCCATGGGGTGGGGATGGATGCTGTGTTTGGCACTCCTGTAGTGATATCTGTTATCAAAGTATTGTGCAAACATTAATCCTCACAACCCCCAGTGATGTGGGTGAGTGTTATCCCTACTTTACAGCTGGGAAAACTGACACAGAGACTGAATTTGGCTAAAATGTGACTCAGCGAAGGCTGCATATTAAGTGAGTGATAAAAGCAAGCTTAAAACATAGGAGTTACTAATTCCCAGTGCTGTGCAGCTGTCTCTGAGCCACACCCATTCCCCCTGTGATCCCTTGCTTATGGTTGGGGCTTTGGTCTATTGTTAGTATCACGAGGGCGGAGCTAATGGTGGCAATTACAAGTAAAAAATAACCTTAGTGTGGACAAGACCTAAGTGATTGGTTCTGCTGTTCTCTGTAGCCCATGTCTTCTCATCACACTCTTGATGTCCATCTTACTCCACCTCTACAAAAAGAGGTCTTGATTCTCTTCTCACTTACCCCAGCATAACCACATCCATGGATTTACAGGAACTTAAAAGGGAGGAGAATCCAGAGCACTATCTCAACCTTTCGTTTTCTGAGTTGTTTGAGTTTTTTGAGTATAACCATTATTGATACCACATTAAATGACTTCTTCCCACCCCACATACGGCCTTCCTGCACACACGCATCCCTGCCGACTTACTTTTTATTCAGGACCCTTTGGAGGTGCCGAACTGTTGAACGGGCCAAATCCTGCACTGGTGTCAAGTGCTGACATTCCAACTACTTCAAGGGAGCTACATCTATTCATACTAAGGGAAGATCTGCCAATGTGTCTCGGTGACATTCTCTGTTGAAGTCAATGGAATGATGGTAACTTACCCCAACAGACAATTTGGTCCAGCTAGATGTATTGCAGTTCATGTTTAGGATGCTCATGTTCCTTGGCATTGGGGAACTCTATAAATAACATTATGTATTAGTGGTATTTATTATGACCATTTTATGGTATTACTTTGTTACTGTATTTCCCTAATATATCAAGAAAAGAGCCAGGCATGCCTCTCACATGCTTTAACCGTAACCGTTACATCCTGCAGCACCTGAAAGCACTTTGGCAATCCCTAATGGTCCTATGTGCTATAGGTAAACTAAAACACAGCTCAAATGATTTGCTCGAGCCCATACAAGTCAGTGACGGAGCTGAGACTTAGAACCACTAGGAAACACTACCGTAATAGCAGGTATAATAGAAATGAAGATTGCCACTCCAGAGGTTTTTAGGTCAGTGGTAATGAGAGCACTCAATGTTTTATAAACCCGTTAGGTTTCCTGTTTAGGGACTTGATCAAACCATAAACTGCTTGTTTAAATAAGCTCCAAAAACAAAATGTACTAGAAAGCTGAGGAGTAAGAAGACAACATCCAACAGCAAACTCAAATGTTTATTGCGGATTAAATCTCCTTACTGGGGTGAGGCAAGGTACTTCCATTAATTATACAGGATCAAATTCATCCCTGGTGTAATTCTAGTGACACTGGTTGAGTGATACCATATTTACACTCAAATGAATATTTGACTTAACATTTTGAACAATGTTAAAAATTCTGAGCGCGTAATGATGTTCTTGGGTCCACGAGCACTTATCCAGGCTAAAATACTTCTGATCTCATGCCAGATTTATGGTTGAGTAATTTCACTGGGCCAGATTCTCCACTGGGGTGACTTAGTTTAGCTCCACTGGAGCCAGTGCAGATTTACACCATCCGAGGATCTGGTCCCTATTTAAATGCACCAGTGTAAATGGATTCAGAATCAGACCCAGAGTGTCTCTGGATTTGAACTGGTATAACAGCAGAATCTGGCCCTGTATCCAACCCTATACAACTATACAAGCTCCAAGTGTCACAAACCTGAACCTGACCTCAGGTCAGTTTTCTGATGCTTTATATGTTTTAAAATTACACTGCAGTAAGTGTTGCACATGCTGTGAGTGTGTAAATCATCCCAAACTGCTGCAAGTCATCATTTGTTCTCTTGTTTCAAAGCAGAGACGGAGAAGTGGCTGGTGATACTTGGGTGCAGTTCAGATATTCCAATGCTCTGATGTACGGATTGTTTTGATTCTTTCTTTGAACTCCCTTCCCACCCCTGCCAAAAGAAACAGACAGATCTACTGAGTTAAGCGACAGACAAGTTGGAGACAATGCGCCACTGGCCCCCTATGCCCCCCCCACACACACACACACACACTCGACTCCGTGGTAATAAAGAAGTGCTGGTATTCATGTGATGTGCTGCCTTTAGCAGTCACAAATGACTGAAATTAACTTCTGTTCTATGGGCCTTAGCTTAGTTTACGACTGGGGGTCTTTTGTTTTATACGGTTATACTGAGGTGCCTTTGCCATACTAAAGATTTAACTAAATTATAATGAATGATCCTTACCAGCACTGTGCCCCTAATTAGAACAAGTCGCACAGACATATTGTCTCCTTGATTTCCTCTGTTACATTTCTCTCACTCCCTTTCTCTGCCTGAGACACATGGGTTCCATTAAACATTTTAGTATTTAATGTGGTTCCCTTAAATTACTTCTCGAGTTTTCAAGTTCCATTTAGAATTGTATGTTACTCTCGACTGTGGTTTTGATTTTGTCATGTTTTATACATTTAGCCAGTCATAATTGCTCTTCTTCCCCCCCTAGCGGAGAGTTTTTAGATGTGTCTAGTCTGTGACACCTACTTTAAAAACACACACACAGAGCCCAAAAATAAAGAGTTGGAAAATAGCTCCTAATGATTTATTTATGTAACCCTGCTTGTTAACTATGTGAAGATGCCTCAGTGCAATGAATTGTATCTATTAATGAAAAGTAACATCTGTTTTAAAAAATTATAGTAGCACTTAGATGTTCCAACCAAGCTCAAGGCCACTGTGTAATTGGAGCTGTCCATACACCTAATGAGTCCCAATCTAAACTAGAAACGATAGACGTAGGATGTATTATAGTATCTCCATTTTAAGATGGGAAGCTGAGGCCAAGAGCAATTTTTATTATTGTTAATCTCTCTGTAGTGTGTCACCTCAGCAGCTCAGGCTACCATGAGCACATCAGACCTGTCCTCTGCTCTCTACACTAGCTTCCCATAGCCTCTCAATTCAAGTTCAAGGTCTCAGTCCTTATCTTCAAGTTCTCCGTGGCTTGGGTCCCGGGTATCTAAAAGAACTGGGATAAAGACCATGGTCAGTAATTTTACTTCTCTGACATAACGGGACTCTACAGTAAGGATAAAGCTAGTCTGGGTGGAAGACAGAACTTTCTTAGGCACTGGTCTGAGACTGTGGAATGAAATCCCTCAGGAACCAAGGACCACCTCAAACCTCACCCCAGCTTCCACTCCAAATGTAAGGTGCAGAACTTTGGCCTTGCCCTCCCCAGCAGGTGTATATCAAAAACAAACCAAAAAACCTACCAAAACAAGACACCCCACTGCACACACTTCTCTACCCGGGGAGAGGAGGAGAGAACAAACAACACGTGACAGACAGTAGTCCCATCACATAATGAGCTACTGGAAGGTATTCAGATGCTATGGTGATGAGTGGGGGCATAAACCCCTGTATAGACTAGAATTATTTATTATTTATATTGCAGTAAAGCCTATGAGCCCAAGTCATGGACCTGGACATCATTTCCCAAGGCCAGCCCCAAAAAGTTTACAACCCAGGGGTTTTCTATATATAGTGACACTAACCAGCAGAACTATACCAGTGTAATTATACTGCTATTGTTATACACATAACTCCTCATGTAGACATTCTTATTCCAGAATAAAAGTGCCCTTTTCTGGTTTAGCTTAAGGTGCTTTGAAAGTGGTAGAAGCTAAATGAGAAAAAGACATTGACTCTGAAATAAGTGTGTTCACGCAGGGAGGTATAGCAATATAATCATACCAGTATAGTTCTGTTGGTCAGTTCCTTTGTGTTGACAAGTCCCAGGTTTCCTTAAAAAGAACAGGAGTACTTGTGGCATCTTAGAGACTAACGCATTTATTTGAGCATAAGCTTTCGTGGGCTACAGCTACAGCCCACAAAAGCTTATGCTCATATAAATGTATTAGATTCTAAGGTGCCACAAATACTCCTGTTCTTTTTGCTGATACAGACTAACACGGCTGCTACTCTGAAAGGTTTCCTTAGGTAATTTGCCCCAGGAAGTCTGTAGCAAAGTGGGGACTGAAACCCAGTCCCCTGGGTACCAATTCAATCTCCTAACCACAAGATTCTCCTTTGGCTCCTAAATTAAATTTTTGACAGCACTTTTCCCACAGTGCTCTCAAGGCTCTTCACAGACATTAATCACAACCCTGTTGTGAGGCAAGTATCTGTTTTGCACCAGGATGAACTGAGATGTATTGCAAATAAGTGTGCTCAATAAGTCACATGCAGAGTCTGAAGCAGAGGTAAGAATAGACCCCATCCACTAAGAGTCGATTAAGTCTGTGACTCCGTATCCTTGATGTCAAAGCACTGAGCCTGTATCCCAACATCACTGCTACAACATTTTAATGGCTCCTTTCGGCGCAGCAACATACGTGCAGGAACCAATTTTCACTGAGGTTGTTCCTTGCGAAGGTCTCTCTCACTGAGGGTATGTCTATACTACCCGATGGATTGGCGGGTAGTGTTTGATGTATCGGGGATTGATTTATTGCATCTCATCTGGATGCTATAAATCAATCCGCTAATTGATGCCCGTACTCCACCTTGGCAGGAGGAGTAAGCGCAGTCAACGAGGGCGCCGCAGCAGTCAACTTGCTACCGTGAGGACGGCCAGGTAAGTCGAACTAAGATACTTTGACTTCAGCTACGCAAACAGCATAGCTGAAGTTGTGTATCTTAGTTCAAACTCCCCCGCTAGTGTAGCCCAGGCATTGGTCCCACTCAGATTTAATTCTTATGCTTTACCAATGTCACTTGTTATGCAGATAATTCTTTAAAGTTTCCATGATATCTTGGCTTCCAGGTTTAAGCCACAAGGAGCTAAAAATTATCTCTGGAGATAAGATAGTTTTTTACCTAAAGCTTTAGGTTTCATTATCAGTTAAACCTCTGTCTGGAGCACTGAAGTGTTCACAAATGGGTAACTTGGCTTGTGAGTAACATTCACAGACTTGTGATTCCTCAGATATGTATAAGGATAATTGTGTTTCAGCCTTGTGTTCTTTATTATAATCCACCAGCTGATAATGTGTGACAGTGCAGATAAGGGAAAGAAATTTGCCAGTGAGATGTCATTCAATCGTATGCATTCTACTCACAGGTGCAGTTGGATTTTCCTCTGAGGCAATGACAGACTATGCATCTTTTTTCTTTAAAACACTGAAAGCCAGAATTGAGGACAAGCTGCATTAATACCTTTCTTACCATATACTCATGGAGACTGTGAGGTTACTATAAAGATCCCTAAGGTTTAGGGATTTCTTTATGAAAATATTCTTCTGTAATGGTGTGAACGTGAAGCTTTGGTTCATATCGTAGATTTGGTCACACTTTATATTAAGTAGATCTGATCAAAAAACTTTCAACAGACCAGTGTTCCATCCAAAAATGCAGTAGCCTTGTTGAAATTGAAATGTCTAGCGGGACTAGGGTGACCAAATGTCCCTATTTTATAGGTACAGTCCCGATATATGGGACTTTTTCTTCTATAGGCTCCTATTACCCCTCCACACTCCATCCTGATTTTTCACACTTGCTGTCTGGTCACCGTAAGTGGGACTGTGTCAATGTTGAAGAAATTTTTGGTGGGAAAAAGTCCATACAACTTTCTCAGTTTGTTTTGATAATGTCAAAATGTTTCACGTCTCCTTTATCATTTCAATTCATTGTGTTTTGACTTTTGTAGAACATTAAATATTATTTTTAATATTTGGCATTGTGTTTTGACATAATTTAAAGGACGCATTTCAATCATTCTGAATCAAAAGTTGGAGGGATTTTTGTTTTGCGGGAAATGTTGACTTCGTGTTCCAATTTGGAATGAAGCCACATTTCAGAAGCCATGGAAAGGCAGTCCCAGTTTCCAACCAGCTCCAATGTTAAGTATGTTTCATATTAGTTTATAAAGGGATAAATGATTTGGTGATTTCGTAAATGATTAAATTGTTACACTGTTCAATAGTTTGTGTATGCCCATCTATGGGTGCACCTACACAACAGCTGGGAAGTGTAATCCCCAGCATGGATAGACATACACATGCCAGGTCTGCTCAAACTAGCACCTAAAAAGAGCACAGGCAGTGGCTCAGGCTTCCCGCCAGAGTTTGTACCCATACTCAGGGTGTCAGCCCAAGTTGCTATGGCCTCACTCTGTTTTTAGCATACTAGCTTGAGCAGAGCTAGCATATGTATGTCTAACCAGCTGCTGTGCAGACATACTCTATAACACTTTCTACTGATGTGCTTTTGTAACTCACTGGGGAGTGCGTTACACGTCCTTCATTGTGCCCCATTCACAGAGGCTATGACTTTGTTACAGTGGCAGCTAGGTGGTCTGGCTTTTTCAGCTGCTACAACTTATGCGATACTTTTCGTTTTGGAGGCCCTGGTTCAATCCCAAGTATGTCAGGTAAGCTGGCAGCCATCACACTTATGGGCAATTATAATACATACTACTCAGATCTATTGCATGTTTGTAATGTATATTAGTCATTCATTAACTATTTCTAAATGGGACTTTGATATAAATGGTGACCATTAGGGTGTTTTGTATGGGGGTTTGGTGCAACTGGACGAAAAGTTTTCTAACAAGGAACTCCACTTCGTATGTCATTGGTTGTGCCTTTGTTTGCCGTGATCATCTGAATCAGATGATCAGCCTGCCTCGTTTTTCATATCATGTGAAGAATCTGTACAACGTTTTCATAGAACCAGAAATGAACCTGATCTGCAAAGTTTGGAACCAGATCAAAGCTTTTCAAGCATTCCGGGGCATTTGGATCCAGGAGTTTGAGTCAGGATCATCTTGTATGTAAAAACCTCACCAGTGGGCCCATAAGTATTTCCATTAATGGCGTTCTGCTGTCATAACATAGACCTTGGGTTCTCATCTTGGGAGTTACGATGACCTTCCAATTCCTTGAGGTTAGATGTAATGAGGGGATCCCAAAACTCTTTGTCTGTTGTAATATGGAATCACATAGGGGAAAGGTTGAGAACTAGCTTTAAGCAGGTTAGCCCAATATCTACCTAAACTCTCTGGACTGTTAGAGGCTCTGATTTCCTCATGATCCCAAATGAAGTAGTAGTAATGAGGAGGATTTTCTGAATCCATGGGATCCCCAATCGGACCATGGGGTGTATTCCTCAAAATGCCAAGGAACATAAATAGCACAATTTGAGATCACAAATTCTGGCACCCCCTTAGCTTACGCCTGGAGTTCGTCTCTGATGCAGTATCAGTGCAATACAATTCACTGGTACCCAAACAACCATCTATTCTTAAGAAACATCACCTCTGTCCAATACACAGGCGAAAAAAATAATCACACACCCATAATCCACTATAACATCCTCCCAGGTTTTAATGGTATAAGGCCACACCTTGTTCATTTTTCTCATACAAATCTGCCAAGACTGGGCTGAAATATGCACTGTACCTTGTACCTACTGGAAGAGAATGAAAAACTACTGACACGCATTAAAATGTATATTGTGTTTGAGCATATGTGGATAGTAGGGAGTTTGGTGGGGCAGGTGGAAGGTTTCTCTACCGATCTACATAGGCATTTAAGGCAGGTTCTTCACTGAAGTATCTTTTGTATGACACCCAATCTAGGGCAATCTCAACAGCATGAGTCTGCAGAAAAATACATACTTTGGGGAAGATCACAGTGGACTATTCTAATGCTAGCACTTGGGCATGTCATTTGAACATCGTGTATATGGCAATTGATTTCCTAGTCTGGTGACAGAGAAAGATTCAGGGATGTTCCTGCATTTGTTTGGCCAGTTGATCTCTATCTGTTAGCTCTGTCTAGCCAACCATTTCCCTCCAGCCCCTGGTGGAGCCAGACATTCTGTACATGGAATTCCTATGGTATGAGAAACACTCATTAATGTGGGATATCTTTCATGCTAAATATTTTCCCTTGTGGCCTGCCTATTAGCATTTCCTCTATCTTTCTCAGGTCGCAATTACCATGGTACCTGAGTAGCAATGCTGACAACTGCAAACTCTCATGTAGGTTTACCACACTTGTACTAAACAGGTCGAACTATCTCCAGTACATATCTGACCCCCATTACCATAATAACTGAGCCCCTCACAATCTTTTAATGTATTCATCCTCACAACACCCCTGTGGGTTTAGGATTATCCGCATTTTACAGATGGGGAACTGAGTCACAGAGGGACAAAGTGACTTGCTCAAGGTCCTATTGGAGATGTGTCAGAGGAATGAATTGCACCCATTTCTCCCAAGTCTTAAGTTAGAGCCATAAGTACTTTGTAGCAGGGGAGCTACAGGTCTGTCACGGAAATCTGACCCACCGTGAAAATCTCGATTTCCAGAATTTAAAGGGTTAAAAGCCAAAAAGGCAGAACAACACCAACAAAGTGCCAGGCCTTTGATTTAATAAAGAGATAATCCTCTTTCTATTAGCCACAGTAATAAGGACTCACCAGTAGTTAATGAAGGAACATACACAGCTATGACATCATGTGAACTGCACAATGTCTGTGGAACTTAAAACAAAAAGGATTATTCCAATCTCTCAGTTTTGCGCCAAAAGCCGGCAAGGATGGATCAGGAGTAAATTTTAACATGTGAAATGTTTATTGAAGCACTAACACGAGAGCAGAATTATATAGCCTAAGTTATTAAAAACAATAAGCTCCTATTTCAAAAGATTTAATTTATATAGAATAATATACACCCAGCTCGACATACGGCTGGAATTCCAGCGAGTCATTCCAATGACATCATGAACCACAAGAGTGGTGCTGCAGCAGGTTATCGATATCTCGAAATGCCCCCCACACCCCTGGGAAGGAATTACAGCCTCTTCCTCCCACTGGGGTATAATTTACCAGGCCTGATTTTGATCTCATTGACTTCAGTGGCATGCATCTGATTGACACTGGCGTGAGAAAAGAATCAAGCCCACTATTTCTAATTCATGATGAAGGGGATCCAGGACCTCTGCTGCTGTAATGCTTGTTGGTTCCATCGTGGGCTTTTAAAAACAAAAATGGCAGAGAACCTTCCGCAGAACAGAGCCCACTTGAAAACCAGTGATCAAATAAAAGAACCCAGAGTTCTATTCTAAGGGCCTCCATCTGAGCTTGTGAATAGGGCCTTCATGGCAGCGTAATTCCACCAGCCTGGATTGTCCCCCCCAAATCCATAGACAGAGAAGACCTCCATGCATAGACCATTCCACTCCCATGCAGAACTGAGGTTCAACCACTTCCGCTCCTCACTCATCCAGACCTGGGGAGGTTTCTTTAAGGATCTAGGGTCCACACCGGCAGAAAGTAGCTGGGGATGGAGTGAATACCTATCCCACCCCCGTCCTCCACAGGGAATGCCAAGAAAAAGTCCAATAGCTCTGAGGCTGTGTTATCTTATCCACCAACCCCCACCCATCTCTGCTGGGAGAAGCTGCAGCTAAGGTGAAGCTGCTGGACCCACGCTGCCCAGGAGCCAGGGACCAATGGGAGAAACTGGCTTCCGTGCAGATGGTCCCATGGCTATTTGGGATCCATCAGGTTTGGGGTGGCTCTGGCAGCTTGTCCCTGCAGGAGGGGTGAACCCACACTCACAGCTGATGTGGAAGGGTGGCTTTCCTTGAACTCTTTCCCGTGAGTTTAACAACGGGAAGGGGCTGGTTTGGCTCATTGGCATCAGTGGAGTTGTGCTTGATTTACACCAGCATAGGTGAGATCAGAATCAGGCCTCTAATGGGATACCACATTTGGTTGCCATGGCAATGATTATCTTGTCACAATGTAAACATTCGGGGCCAAGAAGATCCTTGGAGTGAGCGATTGCAAATCTATTGATCTCACTGGCCACTGCACCTGCCTACAGTGTGTCTGGATTTAACCCGGTGGCTTCAAGATAGAAAGAAATACAATTTAGATCCAATGGGCCAAATTCTGCTTCTATTTACTCCACTCTAAATCAAGAGCAACTCCACAGATTCCAGTGGGTTCGATTCAGATCTCCTTTACACTTGTGCAAATGCAGAATAACTTTACAGAGGTCAGGGAGAGATTCACACATTGGCAACCGAAAGCAGGGTTTGTTCTGCTGAGCCTGTACTGATGCTAATGTCAATAATAATAAAAGTACAGAGGTGGCGGACCCCACCATATTGTGTTATTCACAAGGAGCAGCAGCCAGAGTGTTCTCTAGGACTCCGAAACTTGCTCCTGTTGGTCCAAATTTGGTGACTTTCCAGGCACACTGCAAAAGACATCTGTTTGATAGGTCTCCGGAGAAAGCTGCGGGTATGCTTCCTGGATGATGAAGGGGGTAGACTGGCCGAGTTTCTTTAACACTGATGATTTTAATACTGTTGCGGCTTAATATAATTGTATTTATTGTACAATTAATTATGTTAGGGAGCATAGAGCCTTGGGCAGACATCTGTATTATTTTGAATCTAAATGAATAAATAGATCATATATTCTGAAATGGAGATAGAGTCTGAGATTTTTCCAAGCAGACTATGGGAATTAGGCACCCAGCTCTCGGTTTGAAGGAAAACTCCCTTGGGCTTTTTTTTTGTAAATCCAAGTCAGAATTGTTTCCTAAATGGAACGTTTAGTCACAGCTTTCTATGAATCACTGGCAGATCTGCGTGTTTCCCAATTTGAATAATAAATACAGACTCCTATTACTTACAGTCGTCATCTGATTCCTCATTGTTCTTTTTTTGATGTCGGTCCTGAGTGATGATCATGTGAATTACTGCTCCTGATTAAACGTGTTCCGCTGTGCTGCCACACACTGCGTTACGGAGGCGAATGTCAGACGAAGCCACATCAATAAAAAAGTGGCTAAATAAATGAATCAGGAAGAGGACATTTTGGAGTGAAGCTATGAAATGGCTTAGTAGGGTCCTTTTTCTAATTATAGGACGGTGAGGTTAGAGACGCTAGATGCCCAGGAGAAGGATGAAAAAAAAGTATCCAACTGAATAAATAAATCTCTTAAAGAAAAGATAGTTGTCTGCCAAGAAACTTAATACGAAATGTTTGGATTGCCGCTCTGAAAAGATTTAATTGGAGATATTGCCCTAAGAATATGTAAATAGTCTCTCAGTTTCTTAAGTAAAAGGAGAAACAGATGCCAGGTTTAAGATCTGAGATGTAATATGAAAAGCACTGAGGCTTCTAAAATGTCATTTAAAATGTATATAATTAGATTCTTATCTCCTTAAGGGATTGTACTATGCTTTGCCCAATATAAACTGTGAACTCCTTATATATACCTTCTATAACGGGAGGTTCTATTGGCTGCTTTAAACTCACTGATGGAGTAAATTCGAACATCTGGATTTTAAAGTGCAATGTAATATTTGAGATGGGCTTAAGGCACATCACGTGCATCTGGATTTTGAACATCCCAGTGTTCGTAGGATTTGGGGTCTGGGTTTTTTGCTTGGACCCATTCTAATGATTAGGAGATTCAGATCTTGGTTTAGAGTTTGAATTTCCCAACATTTAGAGGTTTCAGCCATGGGGTTTGGGCTCACTTCTGTTTAAAATAAGACATAAGTAATCATTCCAACGGGGTGAATGAGTTTGGATAAATTAGGAAGTGACCCATCTGCAATCATTACTGCCCAATAGCAATCCTGCTGGTGCAGGGTAGGACAGCTCAGAGCATCCCAGAGGAGATGGGCATGCCGCTGACCAAAGTATGCTTTACTTGGCAGACCACGTACACTTGGGGCCATAATGTGCCAGTAGGTAGAGGAGTTAGGCCTGCTCCCTAGTGCTTTGTTGAGCAGAGATAGAAATCCTGCCCTACAAAGGTGTGTGTGTATTCAGGAGTGCTGAGCCAAAGCCTATTTAAGTCAATGAGCGTTTTTCCATTGATTTCAGTGGACTTTGGATTAGGCCTGGCTATGATGAGGGAAGGGAGTCTCCTTACAACTTCTCCCAGCATCATATAACACAGCTAGCTTTCCTGAACTGGGCAGGAGGTGTCCTCAAAGGGCATGTCTACACTGCAGTGAAAAACCTCGTGCCAGCTGACTCAGGTTCTAGGGGCTTGGGCTAAGGGGCTGTTTAATTGGGCTGTAGAAGTTCGGGCTCGGGATGGAGCCTGAGTTCTAGGACTCTGTGAGGTCAGAGGATCCCAGAGCTCAGGCTGCAGCATGAGCCTGAAAGCCTACACCGCAGTCAAACAGCCCTTGAGCCCTACAAGCCTAAATCAGCTGTCACGGGCCAGCCATAGGTGTCTAACTGCAGTGTAGACACACCCTAAGAGCTTCCCCCATAGCACAGGGGAATTGCAGGCACACTCCTATTATAGACAAAAACTGCTGAACATCGAGGAAAAGACTCTCAGTTCAGCGTCAGCAATCAGACAGTGCAAACTCCGAGCCTCATGCCATGCCACAGCTCTTTGCCTCTCTAGACCACCCAGCCCTCACTCCCTTCTCCTTTTGCTTCCTCTTTGTAAAGCTATATTTGCACTACTTAGAGCATGCAGTGCTCAGAGAGGTCAGGAGCTAAGGGGAACTGATATGGCCATGGGATATTGGGGGAGGAGGGGAGGTGTAATGGACACACCATTTTACAGGGAGCTTTCCACAATTGTATTGCAGTTGATTTTGCATCTGCAAATATCTCCCGGCCCCTTGCCCAGGAAGGAGGAGACATTTCACCAAATAGACTTTTCACACTGATACCTTTGAAAAATTGATAGACCACAGATCAGCTCCTCAACTTGTGCCAACCTTTACAGCACCACTGAAGTCAATGGACCTGGCCCATGCACAGCTTCTGAGGTGAAAACCAATCTCATCCAAGTTTAATTTTACAGTTCAGAAACGTAGAAAATGCTAAGATGTTTTTGCAAAATTATAGGGAAGTTTTTGATTAAAAGGACCCATTTCTCTCTCTCTAGAAAGGTTCTATTTTACAGCCTCCTTCGACCCCAAAATTCCCTATTTGATAGCGCAACGAAAAGTGAATTCTGCAAATACTGAGGTTTCCAGGTTTTCCCTGTCATGGTTCGGGACAGCATTAGAAACAGAGCTTTGTCACCCACTCCCCCTCCTTCTCCCCTCCCCTATAGGAGCTGCCCTCTGTCCCTGCTCGTGAAATAAAGCACTAATGTTCCCTTCTAAAGGAGGAGGGGATAATGAGCAGGCCTGATCCAAAGTCCATTGAAACTAGCTGATATCTTTCCATAGACTTCTATGGGCTTTGCATTGGGCCTTAAAAGAAGCAAAGGGAAAGGAGACACAAATAAAACCTGCAAGGAAAAGAGGGAAAGAGAGTAGGCAATGAGGGGGACTTTGACCTGGCTGGTTAGCCCTCAGCTCAGATGGGTACTGAGGCCTTATAGGAATTCCCCTACTTTGCTTACCGTAGCTGTATGAAATGTCTGGAAAGCCATCCCCTCAAGCCCACAGCTTTACTCAACTGCTCTCGTGTCATGCTTAGAATCCAAAAAAATTTTCCAGCGGTGGGGCGGGGGGGCTCTTTGGAAGGGATTTTTGACTCTTGTGGGAACGGTGGAGCTGACCTTCGTGGTGCCGTCCTGTGAACTGGCTAGCGCAGACTGGTTGGCACCTCTGCAAAGACTGAAATCATCACCTTTGCCTCCACTGTCTGCCTCTGAGCTCAGCTCTCCCACACGGCAGTGTAATGCGCCTCTTGTCTGCTACCAGGCCAGCCGTGGAAGTTTGGAAAAGGTTTAATTTAGTTCTCTCTTGAAACCCTTCGTCCTGCCAAAAAATCTGAACTTTGGTTCCAAACTGAGCTTAGAAATCCTGATCTCAAGGGGAAGAGGAGGGGAGGACAGGAGAAAATGGGGTGTTGTTTGAAGGCAAAAAAGTGATGCTACCTCACAGTGGTATTTCTCTGCTGATCGTTTATTTTTACATTTTTAAAGGGATGGTTGGTTTGTTGTCTTTAATCCGATTTAATGCTGTATCACAAAAGGTTAGCAAATAGGACCCAAATTTGGGGCAACAGTGACACCTAGTGGCCAGATAAATGCATCCTTGGTATGTTTTCCCTAGGGCTCTTCACTTTGTCATCCTCTTTGGCAATGCGGGATCTAATTCTGATCTTGCTTACACCTGTTTTACACCAGTTTAACTCCATTGGGCCAGGCTTTGCTCTGAATTGTACCGGTGTGAATCCAGAATTACACCATTGACCCTAGTGGAGTTGAGACTGGACTCTGGCCTACCAGAGTTCTAGCAGTGCAGAGCAGAAGGGAGCTTATTGTTGCCAAGAAACTAGGAAACTACCCAACGGCCAGAGGCTCAGCTGCTGAAATCAGCGTAGCCCCATTGAAGTCAATACATTATTGCCAATATTTGGCATCTTGCTTAAAGCCCCAGGTCGTGGAGTCATCTGACTGTGCAAGAATTTCACCTTTTTTTAGTATGTTTCTAGCCCCTGGAGTTGTGGAGAAAAGCTTGAAAATGTGACCCTGGTGCACCTAAAAAGTTCAAAGATCAGAAAGCAAACAAAAAGAATCCAATAGGTGGTATTACTTTTTAATCTCATGACTTTTAAACTAATCTCATGATTTGGGGAGAACTGACTCATGCTTTTTGAATGCTTGGAAGTGGCAATATTGAACTGGAGCTACACTGATTTACGTTCGCCTACAATCTGGCCCAAACAATCTATCTAACACAATAGGTTGGATCTGATTTAATTTCCCTTCCCTTGGAAATACCTTATTCCTCTTTGTTCCTTACTTGCTGGAGAAAGACCTGCATTAAAAGCAAAATGCCCCAATTGCCTCTTAATCCCCCCCTACCCCCCCCACACACACACGTTTAGGTGGCCCCTTAATCCAGTGCTTAACAACTGTCCGGGTACGTCTACACTACAGGATTATTCCGATTTTACATAAACCGGTTTTATAAAACAGATTGTATAAAGTCAAGTGCACGCGGCCACACTAAGCACATTAATTCGGCGGTGTGTGTCCATGGTCCGAGGCTAGCATCGATTTCCAGAGCGTTGCACTGTGGTAGCATTCCGTACTATCCCATAGTCCGCATCTTCCCCTCCCCTTGAAGGCGGGTTGAGAGCCGCAGTGGCTGACGAGCAAAAATCATGTCGCAGGGGTCGGTAAAGTCACAGCATTCTCACCCGCAGAAACAACACAGACAATCATTTCGCGCCCTTTTCCCTGATGCCCTGGCAGATGCCATAGCACCACGGCAACTGACGCGCCGTTCAGCTTGTTTTTACAGTCACTGTATGTGTACTGGATGCTGCGGACAGAGGCAATACTTCCAGCTACACAGCAGCATCATTTGCTTTGGCATATATGCAGACGACAGTTACAGTCATTCTGTAACTATCTCTGCGGGTAAAGGCATTATGAGATGATTATCTGAATCCTCGTATTCTGCACATGGGTGCCCTGTGAGATCGGCCGGGGGCAAAAAGCAAAACTGGGAAAGACCTTGTATGGTCTAAAAAATAGATCATCTTGCCTAGAAATTGAGCAAGTGGACTAAAGAACCAGGGATCAGAGAGCACAAAGCTCCGGTCAGATCCCGCAGAATATACTACAATGCCATTTCACGGGGTGCCCATGCAACAAGCCCACCCGTTGCTCCCTTCTCCCCAACCTCCCTGGCTATCCGTGCCAGTGTCCCGCCATTGTGGCATGAATAAAAAATGCAGAAGAAAACAGTTGACTGTAGTGATAAAATGGAGGGGGAGGCAACCTCCCGGCAATGACAATCCAGGCAGAATTAAGCAGGTGGGGGATAGGTAGCCGGACACCAGAACCACCGCTAAGAAGTCCAGCCGAGTACAGAATCTTTTCTTTAACAGGAATAGGGATGGAGGCTTGATTGAAGTCCAGCCCCACAATGCTATGATGAAGACGGTACCAGCCGTTCTGTCCGCACACTGGGTGACAGGATTTTCCTTTTTAACCCAGGCCCCCCGGGCGGCTCCCTCAGGCCAGCGAGGTATTCAGCGTTACAGCTTATGGAGCACCGGCTGTAAGGACCGTTACCATCCTACATCTCATCCCCCCTGAGGGAGAGAAGTGAATACTGCACTTCACTGCTCAGACATGCGCTACCAGCAGCGAATTCAAGTAGACTAGTGGTGACATGAGAAGTCATGAAACGATTTCTTTCCCTCTTTCTTTCAGTGGTAGGTGGGGGGAGTAATTGGTAGAACTATCCCGAAACAACATGGACAATGTGTTGAACTACAGGCTTGTGACTCAGCCAAGAATGTAAATATTTTGGAACTGTGTGGACTGTTGGGTGCTGAGTCCTCAGTACCCACCCTCAACTCTAGCGCCTTTTGATCTCTAGCTTCGCCGTTACGCTGTTGCAAGCACTGTGTACTCGGACGATTTTTCAAATTCTTGGCATTTCGTTCTGAACGGATTGAATAGACAGATTGTCTCCATCTAACAGCGATCAATCCAGTATCTCCACGGTCATCTGGAGCTCTTGATTTGAGCATCGCACCTAGCTGATCAAGTCATGCTGACCAAACAGAAATGAAAATCTAATTCGTGGGCTTTTCCTGTTACCTGCCCCGCACGAGTTCGAATGTGTCAGAAGCGGTCACCAGTGGTGCATGTGGAGATACCGCCCGAGAGGCCAACCGGCATGTTGCCAACATAACCATCCGATATGGTAATACCGATTTTAGCGCTACTCCTCTCGTTGGGGAGGAGTACAGAAATCGATTTAAAGAGCCCTTTATATCGATATAAAGGACCTCGTAGTGTGGACGGGCACAGCGTTAAATCAGTTTAACGCTGCTAAAATCGGTTTAAACGCGTAGTGTAGACCAGGCCTCCCTTTCCATGTGTGTTGATGTTGCAGCACACAGCAGCAATGAGCTCACTACATGTGAAGGTGATGGGTCAGGGGCTGCTGATCCCTAGCTATTATAAAGCTTTTGATACCTAGGGATTTATGACAAGTGAAACATGTTTCCTCTGGGTATGTAAGGAACAATTATACAGCGTGGCATCAACCGGAGAAATTGCACGTGATGCAAGGTATTTCCTTAATCTCTAATTATGTCAGCTGTGACGAGCAGTTTAACCACAAGCTGTCCGAAACGAAGCTCTGAGACTCCTCGGAATATCAGCAATGGGACATCTCTAGCTGACCTAAGATGGAAAACATTATATGGCTAATACTCCAATCAAAGAGCTGCACAGCACAGTCAGGATATACAAGGACTCAATTCTGTACCTGCTCACCATTCAGTAGGGCTACTGACATAGGCAAAGGGCTGACGGACTGGCCAGTAGGTACAGAAATATAAACAGCAGGAGTAATTAGATATCTCAGAGGTGGCTATCACCTAAAGTGTTACTAGTCATGAATTCACTAATAGCTGCAGCCAAAGGCTTGGTCGAAGAAGCAGTACAACAGAGATACTCATAGAACTAGAGAGATAGGCTTTCATCTTGGTTGATACTCAGGTACTAGGGTGATGGGGCACCAGCATAAGAGCATAGATAGGTAGCTAGGGAATGCTTATGACTGGAAATTTCAAAGGAGCCAAAGGGAGTTAGGCAGCCAATGCAATTGACATGCTAATGGAAGTTGCACACCTAACTAATGCTCTTTTGAGAATCCAATTTGTGCAAAGTTATGGGAGCCTTATATAACCACCTTTCAATGAACTGTAAAAAGTAGGGGCCAGTCCTCAGGTGGTGTAAATCACCAGGACTCCATTGCCTCCATCAGTTCACACCAGGTGAGAATCTGGGCCACAGGTGCTGACCTCTTGTGGACATTCAGCATTCTAGGTTGTTGGGTTTTTTTGCAAGTTGTGTTAGGCCCCTTGCCCTGGCTAACTCCCAGCATGGGTAATTACAATTCACTTTAGTAAATCCAGTTGGGTAACTAGTTATATCCAGCTAAATAAATTCTCCTTGTAAGTTCAGTTGGATGCAGTATGCTTTACTTTCTGTCCACTACCAATGTGTGGTATTACTGTGTGCTGTGAAGCACTAGCCAGGACTCACCCCAGAGGGAGCTGCTTTTCTGTGGCTGTGGATACTATTCCTGTCCATTGTTTATAAGTCCCTAAGGTGAAAGGCATTATACACACAAACACACACATGGCCTGATTCCGCTCTCACGCCAGCTTTACAAACTGAATTTAAATAAATTACTTCTGATTCAGACCAGAGTAAGCTGAGATACTGAATGTATCCGATGCCTCCCTGAGGTGCAAAGAGCCTGAAACAATAGCTCCTATGGGATGAGCTGCCCCATTCATCTTGTTCCTGAAACCTACAGCTACCCCAAGGACTGCTGGGGCTTCAGCCAGGGGGCAGAGCCTGCCTTAATTCAGCCCTGGATGTAAGTATGAATAGAATCAAGCCAATGAAGGATAATGTGCTTTCAGAATGTTCAGTTAAGGAAATGTTCTAGCAATTCCAAATATACTCACACAGCCTGAAAACAGCACTAGATCACATTCCTCAAGGCTGCTTGATCTACTCTAGTGGTATCTTTGCTACAGTATTACGCTATGTTTGCAGGGGCTGCCCTCCCCTCCCCCACAGATTTTTGTACTTGCTCAAAGTTTCAGAGGCTGAATAGCTGGGGTAGGCAGGGCCCAACCACTTTTAAGCTGTGATCCTGTACTAAATCCGAATGTCTCCTCTGGAACAGTCTGGAGCATCGCTCCAGTTGCCTGGTTTCAGTGCCACTGAAAGTTGACCTGGCCACCCCTCCATGCAAAGGGGGGGGCAACCAAGCCAAATTTCAATGAGTGTCTTTAGAACCTGGTGCACAGGGTCTCAATAACACTCCAGTTTGGCCCAGCTTCCCCTCCGTCCAAGTGGAGGAGCAGCTGAGCCAAAAGGTGCTGCCATCTGGGAGTCTGTTCCTGTAGGGAGGAATGCTGGGGAGTCCCACTAAAGCTTGACTCTTGGAGGCACCAGCTCATGCACTCTGTGGGTGAGATACAGGGGGAGACTCCGCAGGCAATGAAGGCCCAGGGTCCTGGGGGGCAGGAGGAGGAAGGAAGGAAGGGTGGGACTGGAATTGGGTTACTGCCAGGGAGGGACAGGAACTGGAATTTGCCCCCCCCCTCCAAAATTTCTAAATTGGTATCACTGCTATGTAGGAATACTGGGCCTGATTCTGCTCTCATTTACAGCAATGTAAATCAGAGAGAATTACATGGGAGACTTGTAGCGAGGTAAAACTGGAGTAATCAAATGGAGACTCAGACTCTCTCTGGGCTTTGCTGAAATGCCAAAAGCAGACAATAATATTTTGCACTGAGATGTCACTTTTCAGCTGAAGTTCTTGCAAGCAGTAATTGAGCCTCAAAATAGCCATTTTACAGATGGACAGAATAAGGCAGAGTGAGGTTAAATCACTTGTCTAGGTTGATAAAGTGAGTGCGTGAATGAACCAGGAAACAAACCCAAGAGGCCTGCCTCCCTCTCCCCATTGGTAATCACTAGAAGTACTGCCACCCCAAAGTCTGTGAAAACCCAGTATTTGTGGAAATAGCCTTCCACACAACAGGGTATGGACCTGGTATGATTTCTCTGTAACCTACTTTATGCATGGGGTATGGAATCTCAAGCTTCTGAGACTATATTATAATTGGCAAACAAATGAGTGTGCCAAAGTAGCTGTATTCACAAACCTTAACTATTCCACAGTTAAGGTGTGGTACCCCCTCAACAGCCTCAGACCCTGAGACATACATCTAGAGCAATGTTTTATAAAGAAGAATAAGAAAATAGCTTTCCTAGAGAGGAGTTCCCAAGTTCTCCCAGCAGTTTTCCATATCCCAGGGGCTTGGCAAACACCACTCACATTTCATGCTTCATTAGCTTCTTTTGTAGTTTAATCCAGGCTGACATAGAATGCAGTAAATCCATCCTGCCAATCCCCTGGGTGTGCCAGGCGCTGCATGCTTCAAGGCATAGCTGGTCAAATAAATGGCTATCATGATACTCCATTACTAAGCCAAATAGTCAGACAGGGAATACACAATTTGTATGTGCTCTCAGTTGACATAGTAGAACTAATTCTCCATTGGCTTGTACCTGGTATGTTCATTTACATTTGTGCAAAGAGGGCATAAAGCACTACCATTGAATCTGGCCCGATTCTCTTTCCATTCTTAGTGGAGTAAATCCACCGACTTCAGCTGAAGTTTCTCTTGACTTACCCTAATATAAGAGGGAGGAGAATCAAGATCAAAGTTGGATGAATTTTGCAAATACCCTGGGCCATATTCTCAGATGGTATAAATTAGCATTAGTCCTGTAACAGAGTGATCTGCCTCTTTCATGCCCCCAGGAAGGAGGGCAGGCAGGGAACAGGGGACCCTGCTCCAGGGAGAAGCCCAGCAGGTGGGAGATGGGAATCAGCTGATGCAACGGAACAGCACCTCATGATTGGGCCCTATGCTCTCAGCTGGATAATACATGAGGGCCTGGCTCCAACAGGGAGAGGAGAGGTCCCGAAGAGAGAGTGGGGGTGCTCTCCTGTAACCAGAGTAAGAGGCTATAGGCAGGTAGGCCCTGTGGATCTGTCCCGCCACCCCCTGGGCTGGGGAATAAGGTGAACAGATAGCAAGTGTGAAAAAATGGGACGGAGGTGGGGGGTAACAGGCACCTATATAAGACAAAGCCCCAAATATCAGGACTGCTTCTATACAGTTAGGACATCTGGTCCCCCTACTGGGGAAGGCCCTGCACAGTAGCTGCACGAGGCCAGTAGGTCCCAGTCTGAACCCTTACCAGCTTGTTATTTCTTTCTTTCTTTCTTTGTGAGGCTCATAAGCAGAGCCCTGAAGGAAGGGACAGGAACTAGGCTGGGCTTGGCTGACTATTTGTCCTCAGCTGGTGATTAGGCCTGACAGTTTAAAACTCTATTGGGGCCCGCTAAAATGGCTGGGAATATAATATGCTGTGGACTGGGGATACCTTAGAGATGACTCTTCCATCTGCATTTTGTCATGAAGCTTTCTGCCATGAGGGAAATCTTATTGGCGAAGCCTCCATCCTATAACATTATCTGATACGTTCAAAAACTGGAATACAAATGATTATAGCTGTCCTGCTGTTATTTCAGAAGGAAATCATTCAAATACAAAAGCCATGCCTGGAGAGTCTCTCTCACTCAGCTGGCCCTACAGACTTTTACTTAAACCACAATCAGTCTAAAAGTAGGAACACATTTTAAAAGACCAAAAAACACAAGCTTCAAAACAGTCAAAAAGTCACTTGAAGAGAGAGTCAGCATGCCGCCCATTTTAGACATTAGGCCTAAATTCAAAGTAACTAAATTTAAGTCAGGAAGCTCATTCTGGATTTACTCCAGCGTCACTGAGATCCGATCCTGGCCCTAAAACAAGACCTCCAGCTATCAACGCTAAAACAACAGCATCTTGTTAGAGTACAAATTGTATCCTCCAGCTCTGAAAGGAAGCCGCATGCTCTGCCTCTGCTGTGACTTCGGGAGCAAGGACTGTCTTTTCTCCACAACCAAGATTCACGAAAGTGACTAGTGATTTCCAGGTGCTCAATCTGAGACACTGTTAAGGGGCCCAATTTTTTCAGAAAGTGCACAACACCCACCCTCTAAAAATTAGGCCTTTTTAAGGCTGCCTCAAACTAGACACCCAAAAACTGAGGCATGCAAAATCACTAGTCATTTTGAAAACATTGATGTCTGTCCATGCAGAGTCTAGCCCAACAGGGCCCTGATCCCTGACTACTGGATGTGGGCAAGTAGTGATACTAATGATAGTCATAATCAGAGATGTCAGATTTTGATTGCTGTCTGGCAAAATTAAGCTCATTCAGAAGTAAGTGAAAAACTTCTGAGGTGTACAGAATCTAAAAACAAGGCGCTGGTGCTTCATACGGAATGCAGGGTTTTTTCTCTGGCTGTCCAGGGGAACACACTGTACTGTAGCTATCATCCCCAGGAAACAGCTAATGAGTCTATAATTATGGATAGTTATTAGGAAAAGCTAACTCTCCTTTGCAACTCTGGGGCCTCGCCAGCCTGCCTGCTTTTTCCCTAACAAAACTGAAGTTGCCCATGACATGCTACTTTTGAAGATGAGTTATGACCGAAGAGGAAACATTTCCGAAAACGGTGCAAACTTTGAAAATGGTTCAGGTTCGGTTTGGAAAGTCAACAGAACTGCGGTTTAGGTTGGTTGGGAAACATCCCAGATCAGTTTGAGCCACTCACACAGATTAGTTTATACACATTGCAAATTTCTCTCCAAAGCAATCTCTTCACAGGGCTCTCCAGCACCAATGGGATAATCTATCAAATACTTGACTTCGCCTTGCACTTTGAAGCCATGAAAAGAGAAGTTCCCCTCAAAATGCTTTAAGCATCTGGCCATGAGATGTTTTAAACTTGATTCAAAGAACATGCAGAAGTGTATTAATAATCCACCACTGGGAATTGAATACACTGTGATACAGTTGTTCGGGGGTTGGGGTTGTTTATTTTTTTCATCTCTCTCACTCCCTCCCTCTCCTAGTCCTGAATAGCGTCTTGGAATTCTGATCAGGAATGTAAAGAATAAACGAGTGTGTTGGCTTGGAGAAGCAAACCGATGTTGCCCCTCACAGATGATAGTAACGTTTACAAAAAAAAAAATTAGTGAAATGGGTGGCATTCTGATGTCAGAAGGATCGGAGCCAGAGGTGGTTTGCTAATGGGCGGCTCTGCATGAATCTCCCCAGACTGCCGAGCAGTCAAGGAGATTATATTCTCAACTGTTAAAGCTGTTTACACATACCAAGCAGCACTGACTGCCTCTTTGTGGTGAGTTGTTTACATGAATTTATTTTGGGAAAATTCCATTAGACGGGACCAAGATTTCTTCATAAATCATTGAATCTAGCTTGTGTACTGATAAAATCTGGTTAGTCATTTATTCTTTTGGGCAGTGTTTAGCTATGTGTGTTCATTATATGGAAGGAGCAACTTACATGGGTAGTATAAAAATAATGGATTGCCTATGGCTGCTTTGCAGTTGTGGACGTTTTGCTCTTCTGGGAAAAACTATATTAGAAAATGAGCCTCTTTGCTCATCCATCTAATATAACTCACTAACAGAGTCACAGATCTACTGGGTGCTCCACTTCAGGCTAAGTGAGTAAGCAGAATCCCACCACCAGGTAGACATTAGAACCACCTTTGATTTAACGCCTTTAAAAATGAGTCCTTTGCAGATTCTGTGTGGTCTGTTTGTCAAAGTCTGTATTGGCCATGCTCTCTGTTGCCATGGGGACTTGGTCAGGGATATCAGTGCTACTACAAAGGTTGTTTCTTCCTTTGGCAAAGAAGAACCACTGCTGTCAGATCCTAAGTGCATGGCAGCTGGGATGGAGTCTTTGCCACCTGGACTTTACTCCTAGCCCAGGTTTAAGGTTCATAGGTGCTGGGTAGAGATGTGAGCAACTTTCATAACTAAAATCAAACCAGGAGAAAGTCACCTGATTTGTTGTTTGCTTTCTTGCTTAGCCTCAGATCATGGCAGGTTCACAAACCTTTCTACGAAGCTGACCCAAGTTTTGAGAGGACCCAGATTTCATTCTCTACTACTGGATAGAAAGAACCATCTCTATATCCCTGCTCTAGAATTCCATAAGATGGCTCAAAAACACCTGCAGGCAGGATCTCATTGGTTGGTTCTACCTTGATTAAATTTTATAGGAATTTTCCACAAGCATCATGGCTAAAAGGCTATCAGTCTTACCCCTGATTCTCAAAATAATCATCAATAATAAGTCACATTCCAGAAGGAGGCTCACCAGGAAATGAACTGCTTAATGCCCAGAATGAAGAGATAATGTAGAAAACATAAGCAGTAAGAAAAATGTGTTTACTTCTGACAGAGGTTGTCTCCATCTCTGTAGTGCTATGGGAAATGGAACTTTTTTCCAACCACTGCTGTCATTTAGCCTGCACCACCCTTCATTATCCAAATTAAAAACCCTTTGCCCTTACCCTGGGGTTGGCTTGTGTTGTTACTAACAGGGCTCGCTTTAGGAACTGCGGGGCCTGATTCAAATACCCGGCAGCGGTCCGGGTCTTCAGCGGCACTTTGGCGGTGAGGGGTCCTTCACTTGCTCTGGACCCCCCGCTGCCAAAATGCTGCCGAAGACCTGGAGTGAGTGAAGGACCGCCCCCCGTTGCTGAAGTGCCACCGAAGACCCGGAGCTAGTGAAGGACCCACCGCCGCTGAAGACCTGTAGCAAGTGAAGGACCCCCCACCACCGAAGTGCCACCAAAGACCCAGACCACCGCCGGGTATGTAAAACAAATTTAAAAATTAAAAAGGCACCTAAGACACGGGGCCCTCCTAGGCACGGACATGGGGTAAAAGGCAGAAATATACCACAAAACTCAAACGAGAAACTGTGAACAGGGCCACCAGCAAACCCTGGAAAGCACCATGGGATCTTTGACATTCCTACAGGTAAACCAGGATCTCAAAGGATCTGAAACACTCACTCACCCTGACTGAAATGCATGGAGCTCAGTTTATCTGCCTCCATGCAATGTTCAGTTGGCCCTGCCAGAATTTGCATCTCTTGTCCCTGGCAGTCCTTGTATTTTTTGTTCAGTGCTTAGAGCCATGAGCACCCATGTAGCGTATAGAAGACTGGACTGTCAGCCTCACAAGAATGAAACAGCTCCTGGGGAGGCTGAATGGTGGTGGAGATTGGAGTGAAAAAATAACTGGGACGCCATTTGTAAAATGACAATGAATCCCTTCAAGCCATGATCTAGTGTTAGCCCCATGAATGTGTGTAGCTAACCTGAGCATAATTATTTAGAGGAGACAGATTTTGATTGCAGCCCATGCACCCATCCTTGGTTAGAGCAGAGTCATTGCATTGCTCACATACGGTTTAATGAGGATTTATGGCTAACCTCTATGATAAATACTTGTGTTACCCGTTGAGTTATCCTCTGGATGCAGTTGTGGGGCCCGATTCTGGTCTTGCAGACAGCGATGTGAATCAGGAGTGACTCATTGACTCCATTGAGTTATACTGATGTGAAGGTAGAGGCCTCCTCTTTATCTCTGCATCATCCTCGGCTGCTGCAGAGAACATTTCTTCACAGAACCTTCCAAAGTCTGACCTATCTGGGGCTCTTCCTGCTCCGTAACACATTATCCTTGGCTCCCCACCCCCGAAATCTGATACACAAGTCATCACCTCTCAGGCTTTGCTTTTGTGTGTCAGATCTCCTCATTGGCCCAAGCCTTCTGGATAGTTTCTCCATGTGCATATAACTTATTTACAGTGGGGATCTTGGGGGAGGGGCATCAAAGATAGGGGAAGAAAAACAATAGCCCCTTCTAAACAATAGGCAAAAGATAGGATAACACGAATGATTCATAGGTTAGTCTCAGGACAAACTCAGTCAAATAAACAGTCCCCAGAGTTAACAGGTTTAAAGGATGGCCAGACAAATGTGCTTGGAATATTCCACCCCTAAGCCAAAAAGAAGTCAGAGGAATTGGAGGGACAAACAGAAACGAGACATTAAGACTGGCGGCTGCCCTGCCCCCAAAGTAGATGTCATCAGATCGGTCCAAAGGAGAGAGGGTTTTGAAGGTCCGTCACTGGCACAGGCTGGAAGGGAAAGGCTGGAAGTGCCAGCTCAGCACACCCAACCTCTGCCCTGGCTGGAGCCGTCAGAAGGAGTTGGGAGGAAGATGGTAATGCTGACTGCTGCCCTGAGAATGCCCTGCCTTGCCAAGGTTTAAAATTCCCCGGTTCCAGGGGCTTTCTCATGCTCCTGGGCAGCTTGTTTTCTCTGTGGCTTTGGAAAGGCTGTCTGCACTACTGTGTAGGGGGACCAGATCTGGGGGCAGGCTGAGGGAGCTCCGTCACTCTCGGGTTAATAGAAGGGTGTCAGAGAGATGACGTATTCAGTCGAGAGGGAGAACGAATAACCAGAGCGCTCCCAGCTTTACGGGTGGTGCTGTTAGATGCTGACTTCAGCGATGCCACTCCTCTCTGTAGAGATGGCAGCTGCAGCGAGGGGAAGAGCCAGACTTTGCCGGCGTTCACCCTAGGGGAGGGCAGGCTGCTGAGCCACCACCCCCTAGCAGCAGGACTATCTTACAGCTGGGGCTCTACAGGAGTCTGCTCCCTGGGCGATGCGCTGAATCAGCATAGCTCCCAGCCAGCTTGGCCCTGACCCCTTCTGATTCAGCCCCACCCATTTTGTGTGCTGGACCAGCCAGGTCTGCATGCTTTCCTCCACCTGGAAGCCTTACTGCTTTTGGGGGCCAGCAGCGTGAGAGTGAATTGGACTGGAGAAGAACACGGTTCCTGTTTTATCTCCACCGGATGCAATGCCCAGAGGGGCTGTGAAGTAGCAACAAACTTTAGGCTACACAGTTAGTTAATTTTCTCTCTCTCTTTATCGTGTGTTTAGAAACTGTTGGCAAATCTAGCAATCATGAAAACACTGGCCAGAGCCAGGTATAGTATGGGCAGGTTCTGTGTGAGCTTCCCCCACATGGCCCTGCCAGTACGTCGCTAACCTGGCCCGCTCCATCTCTGCTATTTGGTCTTTGGCCTCTCTAAAGCAGACACTACAAGCTTGTGATAAATTGAGGCATATTAGAAGCTGGTTTTGTGCTGTGGACAGATGCCTGCAGAAGACGTCTCACTTCCCTTCTCCCTTGGCTTCAGGCAGAGCTTAACCTGTGTCTCCAGAGATGGAAGGTGAGGGAAGATTACAGGCGACTTTGTGGACTAATGTGGAAAGCATGGCTGAAAAGGAGGGCCATAATCTCTCTGTCTCTCACACACACACACCGAATACGATATGCTTTGATTTCCCCTGCCACATTAGACCTGCTCCATAGGATTCCTATAGAGAGTACAGTGCCCTTGGCTGGCTGAATGCAGGGGGCCTTCATGGCCTCTATCTCTGTGTAGGCTCTTACATCATGCCCATCCCCATGGTGCCTGAGTTCCAGCCCCTTCCCTTCCCACTGGCAGAAGCTAGAGAATCATCAGAATCCTTCTGTTCCGGGAGTACAAGGATTCCCAGCCCCAGCCAAAGGGACAATAACCCACCGTGCTCTTTCCCTCCCTTGCACACACATGCGGAGGTAAGCCGTACTCAGGCACCAGGAAAGGTACTGAGTGGAGTGTGATCTTGCAGCTAGGGCACTGGACTGGACAGGAAACTGGGTTTTCTTCCTGGCTTTGCCACTGATCTTCTGCGTGAACTTGTGAAAATCTCTGGCCTCTCTTTCCCCTCCCAACCTTTATCTGCCTTGTCTGATTAGATTGTGAGCCTTCCAGGGCAGGGACTGTCCCTCCTTATGTGCCGGGGGTAGAGGGGTCCTCTAAATACTACTGCAATAGAAAAAACAATAATTAAGGACCAAAGATTAAATTGTCTGGCTGCAGCCAGAGTGAACACAGAGTGAGGACTTCGGTGTTTGGCTCTTCTGAGAGCACATTTTTGATATCTCCAAAGTTCAAATCTTCTGAGTACAAGGGAGGAAACTTTTTAACTTTGTAAAGAACAACCAGACTAAAGACAAGTAACTGCAAGAGAACTGGCTAGCAAATGAAATACAAAACTTGCAAAAACCCAAATTTTCCCTATTGGCTAACGGTGCACTATAAAATAATTTTTTTTTCTTCACAAATCATTTAAACATAAGTAAAAAAATCTGTAGTTCCCGCTGCAGAAGGGACCCTAAGGAATAAAAAATGCAGTGAATCATGGGTATTTTATTACTAGTTTGTGTGTCTATCTGATGGCAAGCATCAATGGCTTCCCTTACGGAGGGTCCTCTTGGGAATAGAAGAATGTAGGGAATAGCTTACTAGTTTCTGTGTCTGTCTAATGGCAAAAATCCATGTTTTCTTATAGAAGATACTGCAGCAGCAGTAATGCACGGGCAGCATTTTAGCTCCTGTGTTTGACTTTTGGGTGGCAAATTATAAAGCAGGATTGAAATTCCCTCACTGGTGAAACTTCCTGCTGTGCCAACCAACTCTGCCATGTGGGATGCTAGCCTGGCACAAGGGGGGTGGAACCCTTACAATGCAGGGATGCTTGTTGCCTGAAGTATTTAAGGAAGGGGACATGCTTATTTGTAAATAGCCAATGCAGAGGATTAAGAGACAGAGTGCGGGTGCCAGGAAAAAAATCCAGAGTTTAGCCAAAGGAGCAAAACTCAAATAGCCGTTGGAGGCTACGATTCACACCACCCCGTGGCCTAGGAGTGTGGTGTTCAGGAATCACTCTGGGTCCACAGTGCTTGACAGAGATCCTCTTTATTCCCAGACCAGTTCCAACTGCCTCTGCATAACAGAGCATGGGCTTCTGCCATGCCACTCCCCTGGATTCCCGGGCTGGGAAGTTAGCCCACTTAAAGGTACAGTTCCCAATACCACCGTAAGCCCCGGGAGAAAGAGTCCTCTCAGAATGGATGTTCGATGATATGTGACATAGTGAAGAAGCATTATAGCAAAACACCTCTTATTATTAACATGGCGGTAGTGCTATGGGACCCAACTAAAACTGGGGCATGGTTAGGATGTCATGTGCTCCAGCTACGCTCAGCTTGTGTGCATCCATCAGCTGGCAGAAGTTGCAGCAGCTTCCTGATCTGCCAGGGCATAGGGCTGTGCATTTCCAAGCTAAGACTTCAGGAGCTGTGATCACTCCGTAACCACTACCCTTCCACTCCTCAGAGCCAAGAATCTGAGTCATAGCACTGTATAAATGTAATTAGTACTTATGATGATAAGCATCTGTATCATCAGTGCATGTGAATCCGCAGGATTGAGAGCTTTCCAAATCACACACCAGAAGAGGAGCAAAATCGCATTTTCCAACAGCTTAGCAAACTCTATGGGGCAATTTTAGATCCAAGACAAGTCTGTCAACTTCGTATTGGCTACAGCATGGTAAGTGCTCCCACAGGCTCCAACGCTCTTTATCTGCTGGAAAAGGGCACTCGGAGAGATGTAAAATTCTTTCCTAGCGAAGCAGACCTCAAAAGGATCTCAGAGAAAGTCCCTTGCAGATAAGTCCTTCCAACCATGGAAAAGCTACTTTCCCCAATCCGTTCCCTCTGGGTTCCGATGTACTTGACATTTCTGAGGCTCACAGATCAGGATGTGGAGTGGTGGGAGGTCAAATATAACAGCATCCCTAGGGAATGACTTTTTGGAGAGTAGATTCTTACCCATGTTGCCAAATGGATAGTGTGCTTTTTATTTAGCCTGTAGGTGCTACAGAGCCAGAGCTGTCTCTTGCTAACAGTGTCTATTGTAACTTTGCAACCTGCCTGGAGCAAAGGGTGCCAGGAGCAGCCCAAGGAATGAATTGTGATTCAGAGTCTAAATTCCTCCCTTTCTCCCCCACCCCACATTACTCAGGGGAAGAAATCATTGACTTTGCCCAACATGTGCCTGACCAGCAAATAGGGAGCAGACCCAGGGTTCCTTCCACTCTTCTTATCTCTCAATGCCCCCTTCCCACCCACTTGTTTGCAGTGGGGGGCTTTTGGGCATGTCACCTCTCTGCTTGTCCCCATGTCAGCAGGATGTAATAACAGCAGAGAAGTTGAGAGGGGTCTTATTCCCCAGAAAGCTGTGACAATCTAATCCTGCGGGTTTATACTGCACCCAGCACAATGGGGCTCCATCTGATTTGGGGGCTTTGGGGCACTGCTGTTATCAAAGTGATAATTAGCACTTGAATTGAACTCCATTGTGTTTGTGCTCAGAATTCAGGGTACCGTAACAGTCCCACTTAAAGCCATTATTATTTGTGAAAACACAATCAACGTGCTATGAAAACCATGTCTAAAGGAATAGGCCAAACACTGCTATGCTCATCTCTCTCATGCAAACCCACAGACAACTATTTTGTGGAGTCATAGGTTTCAAGTCCACTAGGGACTAGTATGATCATTGAGTCTGACCTCCTATATAGCACAAGGCAAAGAATCTCACTGAGTAATTGCTGCATCCACCATGTCTGTTGAGCTAGAGCGTCTTTGTTATACAGAGATCTGATCTTGCCTTAAAAGACTCCAAAGCGATGGAGAATCCAGCATGTCACTAGGTCAGATGTTCCAGTGGTCAATGAGTCTTGTTAAAAATCTGCCCATTATTTATTTATAGACAGATTCTATAAATAAATATTGACGTTCTAACATTTAGGGATCCCAATAAATGGGTGTTGGGCACCTAAGTACCTTTGAGGATCGGCATGAAAGCCCCACCCCTTTCTTCTACATTTCACTCCTAACTAATTTAGACAGCTCCTTGCTCAGCTTTCTGACACCTGAGAATCCTCTTCTTTGGTCCTTAACTCTTCCCATACCTGTGTGCCTAACTGAAAATTGCATGAGGCAGAAGGGCATTTAGGGATTAGGTATTGTGATGCTGAGCATTGCACTGCCTAAGTATCTTTGTGAATCTAGCCTATGAATCCCACTGAAAATGAATGGGATATGTGCACCTAAACCCTGAGTTGTTTTTAAAAATCTCCCCTTTCCTACACTAGGACCACGCCCTGCACTAAGAACTGTGCAGAAGTACCTGTGTGGTCTCCCATGTCAGATCTGTTTACCATTTCAGAATACCAAAATGGAATTTCAAAAACAATCCATATAATAGCATCGATCCTCCAATGATTTGTTTGTTTGTTTTTTTCCTCCTTTCATGGAGACATGAAGTGCCTCCATGCTATCATTGTGGTTACTCACATTTTCTCTGGCTGTTTATGTGGAAAAATCATAAAAATATTTGGTGGGTGAAAGAGAGATGTAAATCACTTTGGTGGTCTGATGTAACGAGAATGGAAAGGCTGGATGTTTCGCTTTGAATCAAATAAAATGCACAAGCGCTTTGTTGATGGGGTGAGAGACACATTGAATTGCACAACAGTTTCACATTTTCCCTGTAATTTTTTTTTTTTAATGCATAGGAGTTTGAGTACTGGATGCAGCTGTAACTAGGACAGCCACAGTTTAAAGGCCTCTCACCATTCTGGCAAGGTTCAGTAAGCATCCTGACAAGGCGATCAAGCCAGCCCTGGGCACAGGCATCTGAAATTAACAAGGCTCTGTGAGAGATGAGGGGGCGGGTTCTCCCACGGACAGGCTTGTGTGTGACTTCCCATGTCACACATGGCATATAGACGTGCATAATGGGCCTAATCTACAGGAATGGAACCTGACCTTGCTGAGCTTTGGGTCAGGCACAGTAAGGGAAGAACAGGCCCCCGAAAGATAACAGCTTCCCCAAAGGCGTAGGCTTAAGCATTGTGAACACTTAGTGACTGAAGAAGAGCTCTATGTGAGCTCGAAAGCTTGTCTCTTTCACCTACAGAAATTGGTCCACTAAACAATATTACCTCACCCACTTTGTTGCTCCAATATCTTGGGACCAACACAGCTACAACAACACTGCAAGCCTGGTTATAACATGTCTGTCCTGTGAGAACCAAAGCGTTTAATTTAAAAACAGACAAGTAGACTCTGAGGTGAAGCAGCTATTTTATTCAGGCGCTCTGTGATTCTGCCCCAAATGGCTTACAAAAAGGAAAATGAGTCAGTATTCTTTTTATGAGTTTATTAAAATCAATAAACATGTAAAATTAAAATCAAGAAAACATATTGCCAGGACTAAACTACTACCAAACTGACTAAGTATTTAATACAATTCGGTTGCTTAACTAAAATCAAATTAACAAGACAATGCATTAACAAAAGTATTGAATTAGTGTCAAAGCATCAAATTACTTATATCATTGATTTAATACAGCAGATAATCAATTCTTACCAATCCTAAACAAAAATCCAAGGACGTGGCAAAGGGAAAGAAAAAGGTTGGCCTACCACAGTGTTATTGTGTAGCGTAGATATGCCTAAGTCACCTGAGCACAATAACTAAGTCCCACATCTTGGACTGACGAACTGGCAAAGATCCCACTGCTCAGAGATCTGAACCACTGCTAGCTGAACCAGTGGTGAAGCACCAGCAGTGCAGTGTCTAAGCTAGTCATGTGGTTTTGGGTTAAGGACCATTGCTGTTTTGCCCTGTGTCCATGCTGATACCAAAGGGAATTGTGGGAGAAGAGGTCAAATTCCCATAATTCCCTGGGAAACACCCAGAAGAACTCTGATGCCTGTGCTGTTTCCAAGTCAACCAGGGAAGTTGGCTCAGTAGGGTTACCAACCCTCCAGGATTGCCCGGGAGTCTCCAGGAATTAAAAATTAATCTTTCATTAAAGATTATGTCATGTAATGAAACCTCCAGGAATATGTCTAATCAAAATTGGCAACCCTAAGTCTTCCAGATACTGAGCAAATACGGGTTTAAATCCAGGTTTGACTCAACCCTTCAGGCATCTCCTGTGCTTGAGAGATGCTTTGCTTGTGGGGGGGAACACAGATTTCGGTGACGTTTGAATCCTGATCCAGATCTGTTATCAGACTGTGTAACTAGTTGCTGTTTGTGCTGTGGTCTGATCCAATGGCCTGGATCCAAACGCCCATCAAGTTTAGGAAAATTCAGCTCTGAAGCAGAATCCGGTCACTGATCTGTATTTAGCAATCTGGGCTCATCTCTGAAAATAAATACATTAGATTAAACAGGTTCAAATGAAGCTGGAAAAGACTGAGGCCGCTATTACCACTGAGAGGGAGACAAAGTGTCCAGGACAGGAACTTCTGTGTGGGAAGCCCACAGAGACAATGTGGAGAAGGGAGTGCAGCTCCAGGACAAATGGCTTAAGGTGAAATGCTGGTGCTGAGGGACTTCCCGCTTGATCTCACTCAAAGAAATGCTGAACAATTCTACTTGGAGCAGCATCTGCCCTTGTCCCTATCTGGCAGGCATTAAAATTATTTCCTCCCCTAAAAGACACTTAACTGAATGGAGAACGAGTTTGGCAACAGATGAATGCTGTGTCTGGCATTGGAAGTGTCGAGAGCTGGAGCGAGCAGCAGCTCGAGTAGCATATTCTGGATGAATAAGGATGGGTATAAAAAAAGCAAGTAGAAAGCAATAAATGTTTCTCTAATGTCCCACAGAGTGTTTTTTCCTCTAAAGGACCTAACTGAATGCAGCTTTGAATGTTTTTCTTTATGGCTGATTTCAAAATAGGTCATGATATCACAAGCCAAGATGTCAACTGGAAATAATGACAAGTGGCAATACGGATAGTGTATTAGTCACAAGTCCTTACATACGAGTTCTGAATTATCCCTTGGTACTTCGTTTAGTTGTCTGGTCTCTATTCCCAACATGAGCTAATTAGGATCAAGGCAGGTCTACACTTAAAATGCTGCATTGGCGCAGCTCTGCTGCTGTCGCACTTTAATGAAGACCTTCTACGCTGCTGGGAGAGAGCTCTCCTGTCGGTGTAGTTAGTCCACCTCGGTGAAAGGCGGTAGCTGTGTTGGCTACATAGTACTATCCACACCGGCGCTTCAGTCGCTGTAACTGCATCACTCAGGGGGGTGGATTTTTCCAGTGGAATTCGGTAGTGTAGACCTGCCCTCAGTGACGCTTGTAAAGCAAATAACTGTATCGTTGCCTGTCTAATTGGTTTAATTTACCTAACCTAGCAGTAAAAATAGTTGTACTTTCCTAAGCACAGAGAAGTCAAATGGTTCAATAACTGATGTTTCCTCAGCCGCCTTGTCTCACTAATAACATCTCAATGCATTTCTAATGTATTCTTCACTGTGCCATTTCGGCAGTAAGTATAACAGTTTAAAGTCTCCGTTTTGTCCAGATAAGACCCATCTTCTCTGCTCCTTATTCCACAGGTCTACCTAGGCGTTGAGGGTTGCGTGGGTGGAGGCAGGAGTTGCATTTTCCCAAGTTCCTCCCACAAAATAAGCTCCACCCACATCAGATGTGAAAAATGAGACACCACTCCCAGTAGATTGTACAAAATCTCTGGAACTTGCTTCCCCACAGAGTCCCAAAGAGCCTGAATTTGGTGACCTTCTGGGCACGCTGCAGTCGTCATTTATTAGACAGAGGTTTGGAAAGGGCTGAGTGCGTGTTCCTGGAACGATGTGGGGGGTGGAATGGCTGGCCACCTGGCCATGTTGGCTTGGCTGAGCTGAGTTATTGGTTCCTGTTGAAATGTTTGTTTGTTAACGCCGTTGGGAAGATTGATTATGTCATTGCGTCACTAATGAAGTGTCAGAGTGCCTAGCACCTTTGTATAGGTGTCTATTTTACTATTTAAAGCAAAAGAAAGAAAATAAACATTTTTAAACGTGCCTTTGTCTCTGCCTTCGAGTGCCCAAGGAGAGATGTCTGTGGCTTGACTTTCAGAGATGCCAAGGACCCGCTGCTCCCATTGACTTCAGTGGGATCTGTGGTTGCTCATCACCTCTGAAAATGAGATGGATGTCTCAAGTTGAATACCCAAAAATGGAGGGACCCCAATCAGTGAATGTGGATCTCTGTGACATCATATCGTGGCAGAGCTGGGGATAAAACCCAGCTGTCCTGACCAAGGATTCTGGTATCACCACTAGATCTCACTAGCTAATGTGGGAGAGGATACGCTGACACATCCTTCACTATAGTGGTGCTCTCTTGTAAGGCATATTCTGTATCAAACGCTTTTTCACTACCATCCCCACCTCCCTGCCTCTGACTAATATACCTTTTTATTGGCCACTTCATTTGACTCCTCTGTGCTTAGAAAAATACGAATATTTATTTCAGGATACTGTAAAGCTTTTTTGCTGCAATGACTGCTTTCTGATTCCAGGCGAACACGATCATGTGAAAGAACCTATTCAAAAATCCGTTGCATTCCCGTCCTTGTAATTTATGCAGTCGAGTTTATGCTGTAACTTCACATATCAGCACTCATATGCCCCCAAATTCATTTGCTTTCAGAGCAGACAGAGCTGCTAAAGTGGTCACATACAGAACACCCATCTCACACTGGAATTATATTGTCCCTAGGTGGATTTCATTATCATTGCCACTGTTCCAGCTGAAAACACCGTCAAGCAGATTAAAAGCCTTGACAAATGTCTGCACTTCAGAATTTATGGGCCTGCTTGTATATCTTGACTGTTGCTGAGTAGTACCTTATTCCACCTATAGCCCCATTGATTTCAGTGAAATTACTCAATGAGGCATATCAGAATCTGGCCCTAAGAGAAATTGATCTGTCTGGGCCATACTGTTAACCCCTCACACCTGTTGGGGAGCAGTTACACAGATAATACTTGTGCAAGTGCTCACCACTTTGTGCAAGGGGGCCAGCGCTGCATGGAAGAGATTCACAGTCTGGCACTGGGACACAACGCCTTTCTAGCTGCTGGTGCACATGCTGTGTGTGCCAAGAATGTGGGCACAATTCTGAGTGCAGAAGGATGTCCCAGCACGCTGGGCACTAGCCTGGGACTTGGAAGACCTAGGTATAATTCCCTGCTCTGACATGGACTTTCTGTGTCACTCAGCTTCTTTATGCCTCAGTTCCCCATCTGTAAAACAGGGAGACTAGCACTTCCCTACCTCCTTGGGGTGCGGTGAGGATAAATACGGTAAAGGGGGCGAGGGGTCCAGATACTATGGTGATAGGGGCCTGATTAGTACCTTAGATAGTTTATCTGGCTTCAGTTTCCCTCTCGTTCCTTTCACAGGATACAGCAGCCTTGGGTTCCAACCTTCTCTAACTATCTTTATAATTACTGTCAACTGCGGCTTCCGGCATCCTGTCAAACATTCTTGAAAGGGATGTTTCATTCTTACGATGCCCTGCTTCACAGCTAACAGCTGGGGTGTTTTCTGCTCTTCACCATGAGAGCAGATGCCTCCTCTGCTCCATTCTGACAAGCTTCTTGATAGCCACTGTGCTCTTACTCTTTCCAGGCACTGTTTGCCCTGGGAATCCTGTACCCACCTCTGCCACAGTAAACACACAGTTAGCTATGTTGCTTTCTCTCCCAGCTCACTCAGACTTTCCCTTCTGTAGCTCCTGTGCTCCCCCACCCAGCCCTCCTATTCCCAGCATGTCAAATTAATTCAAAGGGCTTGTTTACCCATTCTTCCCCCTCTTTACCACAATGTGAGTGGCCCACCCTCTAGTTTCCAAAGGTCAGTCACCTGGAGATAAACATTTAGCATTTGCCAAATGCTCTGGACATTGGCCATTATAGTCCAGTGGCACGGCCCAAGGATTCATCCCCACTTCATTGTGCCATTGCCTTAGGACCTGCTCCTGTTGGGATCAATTATGGCTTTGCCACGAGCCCTGAGTAAGGGGCAGCCTAGAGCTGTGCTGCCTCAAAAGCAGACCAGGAACCAGACTGTGACCTTTAGAGTCACATTCTGGTTCCATGGTGGATTTCAACTACTTCCACCCCACCATCAACCTCAGCCTGGACCAATCTACACGGGAGGTCCACTTTCTAGACACCATGGTGCAAATAAGTGATGGTCACATTAACACCACCCTATATCGAAAACCTACCGACCGCTATGCCTACCTTCATGCCTCCAGCTTCCATCCCGGGCACATCACA